>NC_043971.1:51435096-51735096 GCF_902148855.1 Sphaeramia orbicularis
CTAGAGTGCCACCTGCTGAATAATGGACATACTTGTACTGGACGTGCCCATGGTCAGGGCCTTTCAACACTGCTTGTGGCTTTAATTTATGTTTTTCTGTTGTTGTTTTCCTGGTCTGACCCACTTTAGATCTTATCGGTTTGAATGTGGAACCTGAACATCTTTTATCGTTAATATCTTCATATAATTTTCACATTTATCATACTTGTCCCATGGACCAGATTGGACCCTTTTGCAGCCCGGTTTTGGTCCACGGGCCAATTTTTGACCCCTGGTGTAAATGGTCTGTGGTGTGTTTTACGTGGGTCCCGCCTCCTGCAGTGATCACGTCGTCTTCCCCCGGGACTACACCGTCAGCTTCCCGACGGATCCCCGAGACGAGAAAGTATAGACCTTACCAGACCTACCAGTGCGTCACCATCACCTTCCAGCGCCCAGAACGACGATCCTCCAGAGACACCAGACCACACAGATGCTCAGCGTGGACCAGGTCTTCGTCATGTTCGATGCCCAGAGCGAAATCATACGCTTTGCCCTGAGCAACAAGACGGGATGTGAACGGTGAGTCACTTCGTTTGGGTCTGAACTCACATCCTTCCTGAACTGCAGCGGAGACACATCCGGATCAGTCCCAGTTTGGACCAGGTCCAGGAGGTCTGGAGGGAAGAGGCTCCTTCATGAACCAAGATCTGCCTCCCCCCTCCAGTTTCAGAACAAATGCTGTGTGGAGACCAGGTCTAGGTCCAAGTCTGGGTCCAATACCAGGATCTGGTCCTAGTCCAGGACCATGTCCAGGTCTGGGTCCAGTACCAGGTCTAAATTCAGGCCTGCGTCCTGGGTCCTGGTTCTGTTTCTGTTCATTTTGTTGCTTATTTTACTCATTTCATCTCATAATTTATTAATTTGATCTTTTTTGTCCTTTCTTCTTCATTTCTTTCTTATTTTCCTCAGTTCGTTGCTTTTTTCCATTTTTATCGTTATTTTTATTTCTGTCGTCATTTGTTCTGTGTTGTTAGTCTGTTCATTCAGTAGGTTTTGTTCAGTGTATTCATTTTGTCCTTCATTTTCTCTTCTTTTGTTCCTTTTTGTTCATATTTTTCTTATTTTCGTTCGTTTTATCGACTCCATGTTGTATCTGAACAGTGTCTCAATGACCTCATTTCTTTGTGACCTCTGACCCCTCGGTCATTTTTTGTTAATGGTCTGAACCATCTCTTTCCAGGGGTCAACCTCAGGAAAACCCTGCTTCACGGGTCGTCACGGCTGCGACACCAACGCCGTCTGTCGACCCGGATCCGGGACCCAGTTCACCTGTGAATGTGCGGCGGGTTTCATCGGCGACGGACGTTTATGTGAAGGTAAGAGTCGCCCGCGGTTCCCATGGCGAGGGAGGGGGCGGGACCTCCAGGTTCCCACGTGAGTTTAGACCCAGACTCAGTAAATCCTTCCTTCCGGGGGAACTGGGTAATCTGTC
The DNA here is from genome assembly GCF_902148855.1 of Sphaeramia orbicularis. Classification (NCBI taxonomy): domain Eukaryota; kingdom Metazoa; phylum Chordata; class Actinopteri; order Kurtiformes; family Apogonidae; genus Sphaeramia; species Sphaeramia orbicularis. The sequence goes on from NC_043971.1 coordinate 51,436,571, forward strand.
CCATCAGTCCCATATGGTGGACTCCCAACCGGTACCGGATCTGGGTCTGCACGACCAAACAGGAACAGGATGTAAGAGGCGACGATACCATCTCCAAAGGTTTGTAATTAACCAATCTGATGGCAGTGTGTTGTGTGATGTCCGATAAGGGGTCCAGTCCGGTCCTTATATGAGTGTGGTAAGTGTGTGTTGTGTCCAGACGTGGACGAGTGCAGGGAGAATCCTCAGATCTGCAGCTCCCATGCCATCTGCAACAACCACCCCGGAACCTTCCGCTGCGAATGTGATGATGGATACCAGTTCGCCAACGACGGACACTCGTGTGGGTAAGTGGTGTTTGTGTGTCTGCGAACACGTTCAATTACATCGTACAGAACCTCCAGCGACAAAGACCTAAACTGTAATAAGCTTTAGGTTCGAAACCAGAGAAAACACATTAATGAACAGTTGAACCATGAACACACTGTTATTACACACACCAGCAAAGAAAGTGTCATTAGACCCAAGACTGAAGGAGCGTCAACGACCATGGTGCGTTTAAGGAACAACTGCACGGTACACACTGTTTACAATGTTTACACTGTAGCAGTGGCGGCTGCTCGTCTTTCAGACAGGGGAAGCTCATTGTCGCTTACATAAAAAATTGTCAAGTTATTTAAACATAAATTTGGCCCTCCGTTCCTTTTTAAGAAAATGGTCAGTGACCTTATCGTACCAAGTAGTGTCTTTTCCGGGACTATAGCAAGTTCACCCGACCTAGCCAACAGATGATTGATTTAACTATCTACAAAACGATATTAAACTCGAACAAGAAATGATTAAATTATGGAACTGAAACAAGAAAACGTGAAATTATGTTAAATTGAAACAAGGAAGTACAATGAGTGTGTTTTATTTACAGTGCAAGAAATGAACAAGTAATTTCGTAGTGGTTTCTTGCGATTTCACAAGCAGAATGCGTGACGGTATTAAACTGAACTGTCAGTGAAGGAGTAGATCGCAAAGTAGCTTTCAATCAAACGGATTCAGCCTTTGACTGATCCTCCAATCAGCACGTGGAAGCCCGTCCAGCCCGGCCGAGCTCCGCCCACAGCTCCATTCATCCCCAGAGACGCAGGGCGTCAGGGGCGGGACAACCTCGTGGCATTTATCCAATTACCGTCCAGGTTTGAGGCAATGAAAAAAGCAGTTCCACTCAGTCCCACTGAAGTGCATGGACGCTGAGCGTCTTCGGACAAATGCACTGAGCAGAGATCGAATGAGAAAACAGACACGAGAATGGAGGAGAAGTGAACAACATCCAGTCCACTGATTTGGGATAAAGCTGATTCTGAATGAACTCGTCCTTGAGATGAACAGGTTCTAACGCATTTGTAGTCAATGAAATGTCACACAACCGAACAGATTTGAACATTTAATTTGAATAATTTTAGGGGAAGCTGAGCTTCCACTGCAGTCTGACAGAAACACCTCTGCACTGTATACACTGTTTACAATGTTTACAATGTTTACACTTTACACTGTTTACAATTTCTCCCTCTTTTTCTTCTCCTCCTCCCCGTCCTTCTCCTCCTTCTCCTCCTTCTCTTCTTTCTCCTCTCCTCCTTCTCCTCCTTCTTCTTCTTCCTCTTCTTCTTCTTCTCTCTTTCTTTCTTCTCTTCTTCTTTTTCCAGCGGTCGATGGTCCTATCGACCCATGTGAAGAGGGAACACATGTGACATTCCTGAGCGCGCTCAGTGCACCTACACCGGAGGCTCCGCCTACATCTGTTCGTGCCTCCCAGGGTTCGTTGGTGATGGGCGTGTCTGCCAAGGTAAACAGCTCCGCCTCCACACATGAACCTGGACAGGATGGACATGATGCAACTCACTGGAAATACACATTTGTAAGAATCAGCTGCAGTTTCCAGAAACAGAAACATATCAAAGCAGCAGCTGCAGAAGGTCTGAGTGGATCCAAGAGGATTCGAGTCAAACCAGGTCCCACCGTGGTCCACATGCAGATACAATGAACCACCACAAGACCAGCAGGGACTTTAGGAATGTTCCAGAGGAAAATGAAAATGAGACACAAACTGACCAAAATATTCACACCAGTTGAACATTTTCTACATTTTTACTCATTTTCTCTTTTTTTGTTCATTTTATTTATTATTCTGTTCATTTCTTAATATTTCTTTGTGGCATTTGTGACAGTTTTATGTATTGATTTAAATTTTTTCTCTATTGTTCATTCGTTGATCGTATTATTATTTTTTTATTCATTTTTTGTTTGTTTTATTTATCGCATTTTGTTCACTTTTTATTAATTTTGTTTGTTTAGGTTTCAGGTACATCCAGTTCATTCTTCTTGAACTTTATTTTCTGTTTTTTGATTTTTTTCATCATCAGGAGGAAAAACTGAGATTAGTGTTCTGAAGTTTTACATCAGTGATTTTACTGTGTTTGTAACTTTCACAGACCTTAAATATAAACGTCCTGCGTCTCATTGGTCGAGTCGTCCCACATGACCGTGAGCCTCGTCTTGGTCTACATGGGCCCTAGTTTGGCCCTGGTTTGGCCTGGTCTAATTATTAAAACATGTAGATATGAAGTGTTTAGAGGAAAATCCTTGAACTGAGGGTTAAATCTCACCATGGATGTGGTGATGTTGAAACCATCTGGGATGGGGGTGGGGGGGTTCAGGATGTGGTGGTGGTGGGGGGCTGGTTACATAACACACCTATAGTGATCCGAACATGAACAGCAGATGGATTCCTCTGGCCCGGTCGGATCGGGTTCATAGTTTCCGTTCTCTGTTTGATGGCGTTACCATTGACCCACTTCTTTGACCATAAAAGGACGTCACATAGGCCACGTCCCACAGTCCAGGACCAGTGGACCAAGACTGATGTGGACCCGGATCGCGTTTTTTTTTCTGGATCTGAGGACAATTCCATATATGGTCCCTGAATCAGATCCACTCGTCTGTAACGTGACCTCAGAGTTTTCACCTCAGTGGTTTACGAAAAAAACCTCATCTCACCCAGGAATGGTTTCAGAAATAACCCCAGAAGCAGCCAATGAATGAATGAATCAAACGTCACATGACCAGACGCCGCCGGCGGATACGGGGACTCAGAGCACACTACTCTGATAATAGAAACAACAGACGCAGAATTAACTGTATAAACAGCTGTAAAAAACAACTGTTTGAATTAACAGCTTGGCAGCGGTTTCTGGTCATGTGCAGGGGCTCAACCAATCAGGGGAGGTTATGTATTGATGAGAGCCAGTCAGACGGAGGATGTGAAGTGGACGTTTGGAAACTAAAACAGAAGAATTTAGAAAGTCTCTGTCTTTTTTTTTTTTGTCTTATTGAATATTTTGTTTATTTTATGGAGCTTTGTGTTCATTTTTTCTTCAATTTATATTTTGTTCCTTTTTTTTTGTGAATATTTGCCCATTTTATGGAGCATTTGGTTCATTTTTGCTCTTTTTTTTTTTTTTTTTTTTATAAAGTTTGTGAGTTTGAGTGTGGACGACGAGTGAAAAAGTGAAAAATCATGTAATTTTACTTTTTTTCACTGGAAAACATATAAGAATGTTTGTAGTTGTGGTTATTTATCAGTTATTATGTTATTATTTTACTGCCATAGACGTATTTAACCTTTGTTCTGTTTCCCGTAGACTGGATGAGTGCCAACCGGGTCGGTGTCATCAGGACGCCATCTGTTACAACACTCAGGGCTCGTACACCTGTCAGTGCAGACCGGGTTACTATGGCGACGGCGTCTACTGCAGCTCAGGTGAGTCACATGGTTTAACTACTGATTAACTGTATCTGTCATGGGAATTATATTTATTATTATTGAGTTCTATACGGTTCATTTATTCATCTATGGCTCTCTGTGTATTTAATTATTTGTTTTCTTCTTATACACATTGTTGATTTTCACTCCCTTATTCAGTTACTTATGTTGAATATACTTAAGTTGAAAACTCAAAGCAAAAGTCTGAATCAGAATAAACTTTCACCAAGTATGGTGGTTTCCCCCCAAGGCTTCGGGGGGAAAGTTTGAAGAAAAGGGTCTGGACTTTTCAGTTGTGTGTTTTCAAAATGTAGCTGCTCGAACCATTTTTCCTGGATCTCCTACTGCACCTTTAAGAAAAGTTAAATAGAGAGGGCAGTTCTGAAAAACTGTACATAAAAATATCACAAAATTATGCTGAAAAATACTGACAATATACAAAACTACACACAAATACTAGAATACACAAAAGGCCAACTGTCAGAAAGAAGAAACATATTCAACATGAAAGTATGAATACAAGGAAATGAAACCTGTACAAGGGCAAACTAAAAGCATGGTGCCTACAGTCACCTAAATGGAGAGGATTTAATTGGAAAAATCTAATTTGTTATTTCATCACACCTAAAATTAAAAGTAAACAAATGAATACTCAACAGCCATGTTGGAGACTTTAATCACATGGATTCAGATCCCACACACATGTTTTGGAAATGCTCAAATATTCAGCCCTTCTGGGGGAAGGTTCACTCAGCTCTCTGTCATGTGTTGGGATATGCAATCCCAAATTCTTGTCTTGTTCTGTACCTCGGACATTTAGAAGAATCAGTGCATAAAGAAGACAGATATCTTGTCAAGATCCTCCTGGTGGCCGGGAAGAAGGCCATAACAAAGAACTGGTTTCAGACTGATGCTCCGTCTTATAAACGATGGCTTTCGATCATAGATCATATACTTGTCATGGAACAGCTTACATATGAACTGAATCTAAAAGAAAATCTCTTTATGAAAAACTGGGGAAAATGGCTGACATTCAGAGACAAATGTATCTGTTAAGGGACCTTAAATATCCTGAAACTAACACAGGCTGTTCTTTTCATTTGTTTTTCTGTTCTTTTGCTCTTTTCCTGCTCCTTAACCGGAGGAGATTGTATTGTACTAATAAAATAGCATAAGTATCTGATGGTTCTGGTTCTGGTCTCAGAGAAGACAAAGACCCAGTGCGAGGCCCACAGGGACCGCCTCCTGGGAACCACGGAGATCAGCATTCGAGGGCCCCGCCCCCCTTACCCCCCTGTCGGTCAGTACATCCCCACCTGCGACGAGAACGGCGCCTACGAGCCGACCCAGTGTCACGGCAGCATCGGCCAGTGCTGGTGCGTGGACCCCAACGGACGCGAGATCCCCGGGACCCGGTCCGGACCCGGAACCAGACCCATGTGTGAGTAATAAAAGGAAACACTGGAGTCTTGATTTATGGACTTTGGAGAACATGACAGCGACTGTCTGAGATTTTTGTCTCATTATATCCTTTAGTTTTTTTCGTGTTATATCTTTTGCATTAATTTTCATCTCCGTACGTATTTTACTTAGTTTCCGTCTCATTTAGCGCTTTATGTTTTCATTCTTGTTAGTTCTTTTGGGTTTATTTTTATCTTGTTGTGTCTTTTACTTTGTTCTCATGTTGTTGTGGCCTTTACAAATAATTATTAATCATAAAGACTGTAAAGATATTAATTTTACATTTATCGCACTAATTAACAGTAGGGACTGACATGAATATTTTGATTATATTGTACATCCGGTACTAAAAGGAAGGAACTGAACAATACAGTGGTTTACTTTGTGTATTTTTTTGTGGTTCAGAGTAACTTTAGCTCCAGTATCTTAGGCGTAGAAGTAACGATCAGTGCTGTCTGTGTTTTTAACATATAATGTAAACAGTAGTGGATTGAGGATAGAGCCCTGTGGAACGCCTCTGACTGAAATAGACTTGGACTGTGTTTCGTCTCTGGCAGGTATCGACCACGGCGGCGTTCCACCCCCCATCGGACCCACCCCTCGTCCCGATGTCCACCCCCTGCCCCCGGGACACACCTGCTGTACGCTCAGAGCGGACGGATTGAACACGTCCCGCTGGAAGGTTACGACATGAAAAAAGATGACGCCAAACCTCTTCTACATCTGCCCGTAAGCGCATTTATAAACTATAAGCGAAAAGTGGAATTTTTTTTTTAGTTTATCCGCACTGGAGTATATTTTTTGGTTTTTATACGGGTATGGTATGAATTGGACAGTTTATTTTGATAAGTATATTACTGCTAAGAAATGACAGTTTATTTATGTGCATTATTTGTTTATGAAATGGACCAGAGTTTATTTTAATGTGAAATGCTGCTGTGAAATGGACAGCCTATGCTTGATATTTACAGCAGTTTTGTGTTTATGCAGTCAGAATTTAGTCTGATATGTAAGGATTTTTGATGTTGCTTATGGGATCTGACAGAGAGGTTTAAGGTAGGTGAAGGATGGAGTAAGGGGGGGGATTATAGGTAAAATTCACTCCCACTCCGTTTCTTCTTTTCTTTTTATATAATTCTTTTTTTGTTGATTTATTGAATATTCTCCCCCTCCCATCACCACAAAATTTAATAATTTGTTCCTTGTGCCAGTATCAACATTTCCTGAAAATTTCATCCAAATCCATCCATAACTTTTTGAGTTATCTTCCAAACAAACAAACAAACAGACAAACCCCGATGAAAACATTACCCTCGCTGTTCCTTGGCGGAGGGGTAATAAACAAAAAACACCTAAAATACGATCAATCAGAATTTCCATTGTAATTTTCAGGATAAATGTTCAGTTATTATTCCTGATTTTGGTTCTGTGGTTTTAAAGCACTAATGAAAGATGCAACGGATAAAACAACATAGAAATGAATTAAATAAAACCAGATCAAACATTGTAAAACATGGTAATTAGATGAAGACAACATAAAAAAAGGTGAACTCAGTGGAAAACATAAATGGTGATTTTATGTGACTTATAACTTTAATTGACAAAACATACCCTAAAAGAAGAGGAAAATGTACTTTATAATCATGATAATTATCCATTTATTCCCAGATCAAACATGCATGTGATTTTTTTATATGAAAGTCAGGAATTTGATTGAACTTCATGTCTACAGATGTAATTTGTCCCTAAACTTCCAAGGCAAACGCTCTGAGCTTCCTCTGGATCTGCCATCGATGGTTTATTTCAGTCTTTTAATGAGTTTCTGACAGATGGAGTTAATATGAGGAGACGTTTAATGATGTTTTTGTGTTTGTGTCAGGGAGAAGCTCTTCAACATGAAAACAGAGCAGAAAGTTGCTAACAACCAACAACCAAACAGGCAAACAAACACTACAAGCAAAGTGATCACAATACTTCCTGGCGGAGGTAAAATCAGGAATAATAACTTGAACATTTCTCCTGAAAATTACACTGAAAATTCTGGTGGTGATCATATATTTAGTGTTTGCTTGTTTGTTTGTTTATTACTTCTGGCAAGGAATGGCAGAGTGTATGTTTTCATCGGGGTGTGTTTGTTTGTCTGTCTGTTAGCAAGATAACTCAAAAAGTTATGGAAGGATTTGATGAAATTTTCACGAAATGTTGATACTGGCACAAGGAACAGATGATTAAATTTTGGTGGTATCAGGGGTGGTGGGGGTGGATTTTGTTGTTTGTCTGTCTGTTAGCAATAAAACTTAAGTTATGGAAGGATTTTGATGAAATTTAGGGAAATGGTTTTTCTAGTCAACACTGCCGCTGTGTAGTTTGGGGAAATAACAACTCCGAGTTCATCTCAGGCTCAAGTGGTTTTTCTACAAATTCCAGGAGTGAAAACCCTGCGAACTGACCCCAGAGTATGTGTTGGTGTGTTTCACATCAGCTCATTCCCTCGGGTCCCTGGATACAGATTAGATTGCGTCGTCGTTTTGCCGTTTCCAATCTGCCTCTTTATGGACGCACATGTGGACACTCAGGCTAATTACCTACCATCAGTCCGGCATGTTTGGAATTGTAGTCTGCATTTGTTGTTTCGCTGATCTCCGAAGCAGCTGCTGGTTTGGATTTATGTCTAGACGTTCATGTCGGAACACATGTGGTGTGTTTTATCTGCGACCGCCGGCGTTTTCAGCAGCGCTCTGACTCTCCACAGGAGAAGGTGATCATCGGCGTGGCCTACGACTGTGTGGACAAGATGGTTTACTGGAAGAGATCACGTCTCCCGTCCATCAGCAGAGCAAGTATCCAGGGAGGAGAGCCCACGCCGTCATCACAACAGGTACGATGAGGCGTCACGGCAACCGACACGTGATGACGTCTGCACTCGGTTCACCACTGAAGAGTAACTGAAAACCAGCAACTATGAAGATCTGAGGAGAATTCTAATGTTTCCCTCCAAAAATGAACAGAAAAATGAGACAAAATGAACAAAGCAGAAAACAACAGTGAATAAAAGAAGCATCGACACCAACAAAATTACCATAAATGACAAAATATTCAAGAAAGTGAGCTCAATAAACAACAAAAAAGAGCACACCAATAAATAATAGGTAGAAATTAATAGAAATAAAAAACACCAACAATGAAATCAGAAACAAACTGAAGAAAAACTAATGATAATGTTCAACAAATAAAACTAATGAATGAAGTGAATGGAAATTTAACAAGATGAACAGGAAGTAACAAAAAAGAATGAAAATTTAAAAAAAAAATCTGAACAAATATGCAACAAAATATAGAAAATAAGCCCAAAACTGAACAAAAATGAGTAAAATAAAGAACAAATGAATACTCCTCAGAATATAGGTTAAACTGGTTAAACCCATTGTTCAGATTAACCGTTGCCTAAATCTGGGCTGTTTTTATTGTAGTAATAATAATATTAATATTAATATTAATAATAATAATAATAATAATAATAATAATAATAATAATAATAATAATAATAATAATAATAATAATAATAATAATTTGAATATGGCTCAATGTGTCTCTGAGTCCGTTTCCATCCGCACTAATACTCTGATCAGTTTCCAATTTCTGGAATTCTAAGATTGTTATTGATCATAAATCTGTGTTTCATTCAATTGAGAATGGGATCCCTCAGGGCATCGTCTGATGGTCCCACTCATTTATATGCTTATATGAATGTAATTTCAGATGTAGGTCTACAGGTCATGAAACGGATCATGTAAACAGTCTAATCTGGTCTGTTCGATTGGATAACAGCATTAATCTGATTAGAATAAATCAGATTAACCCACCTGGATTTGTCCGGTCCTCCCATGTCTTCATGCATTGTAACAGGTTCATCTGATTATTTAATTCTGTTACATCTGAACATGTGGAACAAACTATTAAAAATGTTGAAAACAGAAGTGGATGTAGACGACACTAACAGGAAGTTGGATTCTACGTCACTTTTTAATCCGGATACCGGACTGAAACGTCCCCTTAAACCAGGGTTTAGGGTTATCCTGTTTCTGAGGTGCATGGTAAACGCATACCCAACAGCGGATCATTGTGCTCAGAACAGGACAGTCCTGAAGGCATCCACGTCCGACCACCTGAGCCGGACCATGTTCTGGACCGACTCCGTGAAGGACCGGATGATGGTGGCGTCACTCTGGAGGGAACTGCAGCGCCGTGTCAGCGTGGACTCGGACCTGGTCAACCCCGAGCCATCCATCGCAGACCCCCCAATGGGTACACAGTAGTAGAACTGTTACCCTCAGAGGAGTTGGTAAACCCAGGACCCCCATGCGATTTATTTAGGCTTTTATTTTATTTGAATACTCTGGAGTATTTTACTTCATTTTTTAACAGTGTTTCACAGTGGTTTGAGTACTAGTGAGTATGGACTAGGCTCTTCTTCTTCTTTGTTCTTCTTTGTGATTTTAAATTCTTGATTTAAAGTCTTACCTTAAATTAAAATGTGGACAGAATAAAACACTGTCGTAGAAAGAGTCTTGTGTTGGACGTAACGTCTCGTCCCGTCCTCAGGAACCTTTACTGGGCCGACTGGAACCGAGGACGCCCCTAAGATCGAGACGTCGTACATGGAGGGATCGAGTCGAAGGGTCCTGGTGAAGGACGACCTGGGTCTGCCCAATGGTCTGACCTTTGACCCCCAGAGCTCTCTGCTATGCTGGGCCGATGCAGGTGGGTCTGGGTTCAGGACCGGTGGGCAGTGGGGTGGTTAACGGGGTGGAGGTGGCTAACGGGGTGGAGGTGGCTAACGGGGTGGAGGTGGCTAACGGGGTGGAGGTGGCTAACGGGGTGGAGGTGGCTAACGGGGTGGAGGTGGTTAACGGGGTGGTGGGTAATGGGGTGGTGGTGGTTAACGGGGTGGAGGTGGTTAACGGCGTGGTGGTTAACGGGGTGGAGGTGGTTAACAAGGTGGAGGTGGTTAACGGGGTGGAGGTGGTTAACGGGGTGGTGGTTAACGTGTGGTGGTGGTGGTTAAGGGGTGGTGGTCAGTGGGTGGTGGTGGTTAACGGGTGGTGGCTAAGGGGTGGGGGGGTTAACAGGTGGTGGTGGTGGTCATTGGGTGGTGATGATTAATGGGTGATGATGGTTGAGGGGTGGTGATGGTGGTTAACAGGTGGTGGTGGTCAATGGGTGGTGATGGTTAATGGGTAGTGGTAGTGGTTAACGGGTGGTGGTCAATGGGTGGTGGTGGTGGTGGTTAATGGATGGTAGTGGTTAACAGGCGGTGGTGGTCGTTGTCAACAGGTGGTGGTGGTGGTGGTTAATGGGTGGCAGTGGTTAACAGGCAGTGGTGGTCGTTTGTCAGGGGTGGTTGGTGGTGGTTAACGGGTGGTGGTTAACGCGTGGTGGTGGTTGTTAACAGCTGGTTGTTAAGGACGGTGGGGGTCATTGTTAACAGGTAGTGGTGGTGGTTAACGGTTGGTGGTTAATAGGTGGTGGTGGTGGTTAATGGGTGGTGGTTGGTGATTAACGGGGTGGAGGTGGTTAATGGGTGGTGGTGGTGGTTAATGGGTGGTGGTTAACGGGTGGTGGTGGTGGTGGTTAAGGGGTGGTGGTTGGTGATTAACAGGGTGGAGCTGGTTAATGGGTGGAGGTGGTTAATGGTGGTGGTATCAGGTGGTGTTTAACGGCGGTCCATCCTCTGTCTGCAGGGACACATAAGATGGAATGTATGAACCCAGGAAGAGGAGACCGACGACAGGTTCTGGAGGGGATCCAGTACCCGTTTGGAATCACAGCGTTTGGAAAAAACATCTACTACACCGACTGGAGAAGGTCTGAAACAATGTACTACTGAAGTACTAATACTAATAGTACTAATACTACTACTTCTACACTGACTGGAGGAGGTCTGGAACAACATACTATTGAAGTACTACTACTACTAATACTAATACTAATACTACTACTACTAATACTAATACCACTACTACTACGACTAATACTACACTGACTGGAGGAGGTCTGGAACAACCTACTAGTAAACTAATACTACTAGTCGGTCTTCTTCTGCTTCTTCTGTTTCTTTTTCTTCTGTTTCTTCTCCTCCTCCTCCTTCTTCTTCTTCCTCTTGTTCATCTTTTTTATTCAACGTAACTGTAAAGTTTTCAACTGTTGGTAAATCTGCACCAGGACTGGATCATAAAACCATCAAACCAAAATGATCATTGTCATCATGATATAATTTCTATCGTGATGACACTGAAAACAATGGAACCATGTGACCTGAACATATAAACCACAGTTATTTGTGGTTTAAGGCCAAAGGTTCTGGATGTGGGTTCTGTTCATTTAGTTTGTTAAAGTTCACAGTCGAGACACAAGTTTGGTTTTTACAGTTTGTGCTGATTCATATTTTATAGGTTTTTCCCACATCTTTGAAACTTTGAGTTTTTCTTCAAAGTACCTCAAAGACATTTATTGGCAAATAAATGACATTTATGTAGAAAATCAGTAACTTTATGACCTTGGCTGTAATACCGCTGATGGCCACTAGGGGATCAACTTACACTTAACCTCTCTCTAAAAAATAATAACTTAATTATTTTTCAGGACTTTTTCTTGTTTCATTTGTTTTATTTTGACGGGTTCATCTGGTAATTATCTCACTGCTAATCCTTTTTTTTTTTTTTTTAAATCTTAAATAGAAATATTTTTAACAGTATTTTTAGTCTAATTTGTTTCCTGACAAACAGTTTGATCATAGTTGAGTTTAACAAGTGATTAAAGAAAACATAATATGATTCAGTTGTATTTCCCTCAGACTCAGTGCATTAGCTTTTAGCATTAGCTCGTATGTGAACCCATGCAGACAGCGCTAACCGTAGATATAAAACAGGAAGTCGAATATAAAATATGGTGGGAGGTGTCACTGAAATCATCTGCATTTAAGGAAACAATGACGTTCTGAACCTAATGATTGGAAAAAAACCAACGGGACGATTATGAGACAAACGTCTGAGTCAAAACGTTAATCAGTAAATTCAGATTCCTCAGTTTGTTTTATAGACAATGGTTGCCCGTCATGACATCATCTGAGCTATAATATCTAGAGCTCCACCCCTTTTGTCTAAATATGGTCACAACAGCCAGAACACATATATTATTTATTGTCTCTTTTTCAGATCAGTTTTAGACTAAAGCGTGTGTGGATGTTTTCCACCATCAACGACGGATGAAATCATGGCGTATTTGGAATGTGGCGTTCACTGACACTGAAATATCGTCCGTACATTGAACCGTGTGAGAATCCAGAGGAAGGAGAGCAGAGGTCAAAGGTCAAACAGCTCCTCACATTTCAGGACCTTGATGTTCTCTACAGTCCAGCTTTCTTTCTCATGTCCTGGAGATCCGTCAGGCCCTGACAAAGGGGGGGTTTGGTTGTTGGGGAGTATGGGGGGGTAATGGGAGCGTCTGTTTAAGTCCATACACAGCGTCAGGAAGAATCTGAAGAACTGGCAGCTGCTTGCAATTTATCAGCCTGAGTGTCTGCAGTGACCTTCAGGGTCTGGAGGTGGGGGAGGGGAGCCAGTCCACCTCCGAGAACCGGGTCACATGCAGACCAGGACGGCCTGGACCAGGGACGGTCTGGACTACAGCTTAGACCAGGTCCAAACAAGACCAGGAGGATGATGGTGTGAGACATGTTAATGAAATGAAGAAAAACATTTAGATTTAGCATAAAATAGACCAGAAATACACAAAATAATCAATGAAATGGACAGGAAGTTGGGAAAAACAGCCAAAGAATAGAGAATAGTTACAAATGAAGAAAAAGTGAATAAAATATGTGACGGAATAATAAATAAAAACATCCAAAAAGATGAACAAAAATGAACAAAGAAGCATAAAACAAGTAACAGAGTGAATAAAATAAGCATCAAACCAACAAAAATGAACAGAACTGACAAAACATTCAACAAAATGAGCTCAAATAAACAAAAAGTAACAAAAAAGAACAAAATAAATAAATTAATAAACTAGTAGAAATGAAGAAAAAAATAATTAAAGATCAAATGAGAAAAACTGAGGAAAAACAAAAGAAAATATTCAACAGCTTAAACTAATAAAATGTAACAGAAGTGAACGGAAATGAACAAAATGAGCAGGAGGGAACAAAAACTAAAAAAAGAACAAAATGAACAAAGAACAAACTGAAGAAAATATGCAACAAAATGAAGAAAATAAGTATCAAAACTAAAACGAAAATGAGTAAAATAAGGAACAAAATGAAGATAAATGAGTTAAATACTCCTCAGCATATGGGTTAAACCTGGTCAAAGGAGGCTAAATGTGGGTAAATCTGGTTAAACTTGGTTCAACGTGATTAACCCTGGTTAACACTGGTTAAACCTGCTTAAATCTGGTGAACACTGGTTGACCCTGGTTATCCCTGGTTTAACCCGTTGTTCAGATTACCCGTTGACTAAATGTGGTCTGTTTTTTTTCGCACAGGGACGCCGTGGTCGCTGTGGACCGTTACGCTGGCAGAGAATCAGACGAGTTCCAGCCTCAGAAACGAACCAAACTGTACGGCATCACGCGGCGCTGTCGCAGTGTCCGTCAGGTAAACAAACTCCCATCAGGCCGAGGGGCGCACACGCCTACTGAGCATGTCCCTTTACTGCACATTTCTTCTTCTACTGCTTTTTTTACTGACTGGGTTTAGAACCTGAATTTGTCATAACAGATAAAACTGGAGCGTTTCCAGAGGCTTTGTATCCGTGACTCTCACAGTGTGTAGTGGTCAGAGCAGCCTTCGCTAGTCAGAGGAGTTGAAAATATTGACTGGAAACGGCTCTTTACTGTCACACTGCACGTTTAATATTTGCAGGCAAGTGCAGACATTCTTCACATGTTGCATAAAGCACACTTCTGTTTTGGAAAAAGTAAATAAAGGGTTTTTGAGAACACCTCGAACAAAACCAGCGTATTGTACAGTTAGCAAATCGTATCTGACCTCGAGGTGTACGGGTTACTTCCTCACGTCAGTGTGCGTCACCATAATAATCAAAAGCATTTACAGCAGCAGTACACAGGGAGGCGATCATTACAAGTGGTGTATAAAAGTAGTAGTTCCCCTCATGCGTCTGTGGTTATTCTGTTCAGAACCCTTCCACAGTCACTGACCTGGGCCCACTGTGGTTCCATTAAACCCACATGAACCTAAAGCACTTTACATTAGTGACCCATGATCATTATTTTTGTACATTTGTTTGGGCTGACAATTGGTGCCAAACAGCCCCTCTGACCACCACCAAACATTCATATGCATTCATACACCAGTGTGAGTGACACTGGAGGCAAGGTGGGTGAAGTGTCTTGCCCAAGGACCACAACAGCACATGACTGGGACAGAGCGGGATTCAAACCACCAACCCTTTGTTTATTGGACGACCTGCTCTACCTTCTGAGCCATGGCCACCCCTTCTCCTCCTCCTTCTCCTCCTCCTTCTCCTCCTCCTTCTCCTTCTCCTTCTCTGATCCTTCTGCACATGCTCAGTTCCATCCAAGTCCAAAGTGGATGTTTCAGCAGAAATGAAACACATCCAGGACACATGATGAAACTGACAACGATTTAGTTTGATTCTTTACCCCACTTGCTGTGTGAATGTAGCCAAAGAAACACAAAGGAGTTTTACACAAATATTTTATGATAATATTTGAGATTATGTCCAGTTTTTAGAGTGTCTCAAACCTTTTTCCACTGACTGTAAATATGATGTAAAACCTTAAACACGTTCAACAGGAAAATTAAACATGAAACATTGGTTCATATTCATTATTTTTTTGGTTCTAGTTCAAATGTGAATGTGTCAGTGTGTATTTTGTACTAACTTGGTCGAAGGCTGTTAGTGTTGGAATTTAACACTGTTTATTATGGAGGAGGAACCACTCCAAGTTCCACTTCAATCACACTTTGTTGAAAGTATTTATGGAATTTTTACCCAGTGACAAAAAAAGACTGAACTCTGACTCTGCAGTACTTTGTTTGACAGTACTGCCTCTGTAGTACCAGTAATGCAGTACTCTGTTTGACAGTACTGCCTCTGTAGTACCAGTACTGCAGTACTCTGTTTGACAGTACTGCAGTACTTTGTTTGACAGTACTGCCTCTGTAGTACCAGTACTGCAGTACTTTCAGTTTGACTCCATTTAGACATTGACCTTTGACCCTTGGGTTTGTCCTCAGACCTTGACTGTAAAACTAGACCATGATGACCTGTGTGACCTCTGGACCCTGTCAGAGAAATGAATGAATGAACAAGCGAACAAATGAACGAACAAATGAACCAATGAATGAACAAACAAACCAATGAATGAACAAATTAATGAACGAATGAATGAAAGATAGAATGAATAAACAAACAAATGAATGAATGAATAAATAATACTAATAATTCTCATTTGATCAGTGTCAGTTCATCTTTAACATAAACGTTAAATACTTTAAACCGTTGCTGTTTTTTCATTTTTTCTTCTCTTCTTTCTCTAAACCGTTCCTTCTTCTCTTCTTTCTCTAAACTGTTCTTCTCTTCTTTCTCTAAACTGTTCTTTCTTCTCTTCTTTCTGTAAACCGTTCTCTCTTCTTTCTCTAAACTGTTCTTTCTTTAAACTGTTCTTTCTTCTCTTCTTTCTCTAAACCATTCTTCTATTCTTTCTCTAAACTGTTCTTTCTTCTCTTCTTTCTCTAAACCTTTCTCTCTTCTTTCTCTAAACTGTTCTTTCTCTAAACTGTTCTTTCTTCTGTTCTTTCTCTAAACTGTTCTTTCTTCTGTTCTTTCTCTAAACTGTTCTTTCTTCTCTTCTTTCTGTAAACCATTCTTCTATTCTTTCTCTAAACTGTTCTTTCTTCTCTTCTTTCTCTAAACTGTTCTTTCTTCTGTTCTTTCTCTAAACTGTTCTTTCTTCTCTTCTTTCTCTAAACTGTTCTTTCTTCTCTTCTTTCTCTGAACTGTTCTTTCTTCTCTTCTTTCTCTGAACTGTTCTTTCTTCTCTTCTTTCTCTAAACTGTTCTTTCTTCTCTTCTTTCTCTAAACTGTTCTTTCTTCTCTTCTTTCTGTAAACCATTCTTCTATTCTTTCTCTAAACTGGTCTTTCTTCTCTTCTTTCTCTAAACCGTTCTTTCTTCTCTTCTTTCTCTGAACTGTTCTTTCTTCTCTTCTTTCTCTGAACTGTTCTTTCTTCTCTTCTTTCTCTGAACTGTTTTTTCTTCTCTTCTTTCTCTAAACCCTTCTTTCTTCTGTTCTTTCTCTGAACTGTTCTTTCTTCTCTTCTTTCTGTAAACCGTTCTCTCTTCTTTCTCTAAACTGTTCTTTCTTTAAACTGTTCTTTCTTCTCTTCTTTCTCTAAACTGTTCTTTCTTTAAACTGTTCTTTCTTCTCTTCTTTCTCTGAACTGTTCTTTCTTCTCTTCTTTCTGTAAACCATTCTCTCTTCTTTCTCTAAACTGTTCTTTCTTCTGTTCTTTCTCTAAACTGTTCTTTCTTCTCTTCTTTAAACTGTTCTTTCTTCTCTTCTTTCTCTAAACTGTTCTTTCTTCTCTTCTTTCTCTAAACCGTTCTTTCTTCTCTTCTTTCTCTGAACTGTTCTTTCTTCTCTTCTTTCTCTGAACCGTTCTTTCTTCTCTTCTTTCTCTGAACTGTTCTTCTCTTCTTTCTCTGAACTGTTCTTCTCTTCTTTCTCTGAACTGTTCTTCTCTTCTTTCTCTAAACCCTTCTTTCTTCTCTTCTTTCTCTAAACTGTTCTTTCTTCTCTCTCTAAACTGTTCTTTCTTCTCTTCTTTCTCTAAACCATTCTTCTATTCTTTCTCTAAACTGTTCTTTCTTCTCTTCTTTCTCTAAACCTTTCTCTCTTCTTTCTCTAAACTGTTCTTTCTCTAAACTGTTCTTTCTTCTGTTCTTTCTCTAAACTGTTCTTTCTTCTCTTCTTTCTCTAAACCGTTCTTTGTTCTATTCTTTCTCTAAACTGGTCTTCTTCTATTCTTTCTCTAAAACGTCTCTTTCTTCTCTTCTTTCTCTGAACTGTTCTTCTTCTCTTCTTTCTGAACTGTTCTTTTTCTCTTTTCTCTGAACTGTTCTTTCTTTTCTTCTTTTCTGAAACGTTCTTCTTCTCTTCTTTCTCTGAACTGTTTTTTTCTCTTCTTTCTCTAAACCTTATTTCTGTTCTTTCTTGAACGTTCTTTCTTTGTTCTTTCTCTAAAATGTTCTTTCTTCTGTTCTTTCTCTAAACTGTTCTTTCTTCTGTTCTTTCTCTAAACCGTTCTTTCTTCTATCTTTTCTAAAACCGTTTTTCTTTCTTCTTTCTTAAACGTTCTTTCTTCTCTTTCTCTGAACTGTCTTTTTCTTCTTTTCTCTAAACGTTCGTGTTTTCTCTTCTTCTCTGAACTGTTCTTTCTTCTTTCTCTAAACCATTCTTCTATTCTTTCCTAAACTGTTCTTATTCGGTTCTCTAAACTGTCTTTCTCTGTTTCTTCTCTAAACTGTTCTTTCTTCTGTTTTTCTCTAAACTGTTTTTCTTCTCTTTCTCTAAACCATTCCTCTCTCTTTTCTCTAAACCATTCTTCTTCTTTCTCTAAACCATTCTTTCTCTATTCTTTCTCTAAACCATTCTCTTCTTTCTCTAAACCATTCTTTTCTTCTATTCTTTCTCTAAACCATTCTCTCCTTTCTCTAAACCATTCTTCTTTCTATTCTTTCTCTAAACCCATTCTCTCCTTTCTCTAAACCATTCTTTCTTCTCTTCTTCTCTAAACCATTCTTTTCTTCTCTTCTTTCTCTAAAACTGTCTTCTCTTCTTTCTCTAAACCGTTCTTTCTTCTCTTCTTCTCTGAACTGTTCTTTCTTCTCTTCTTTCTCCTAAACCGTTCCTTTCTTCTCTTCTTTCTCTAAACTGTTCTTCTCTACTTCTCTAAACGTCTTCTCTTCTTTCTCTGAACTGTTCTTTCCTTCTCTTCTTTCTCCTAAACCGTTCTTTCTTCTCTTCTTTTCTCTGAACTGTTCTTCTTTCTTTCTCTAAACTGTTCTTTTCTTCTCTTCTTTCTCCTAAACTGTTCTTTCTTCTCTTCTTTCTCTAAACTGTTCTTTCTTCTCTTCTTTCTCTAAACTGTTCTTTCTTCTCTTCTTTCTCTAAACTGTTCTTTCTTCTCTTCTTTCTCTAAACTGTTCTTTCTTCTCTTCTTTCTCTGAACCGTTCTTTCTTCTCTTCTTTCTCTGAACTGTTCTTTCTTCTCTTCTTTCTCTAAACCATTCTTCTATTCTTTCTCTAAACTGTTCTTTCTTCTCTTCTTTCTCTAAACTGTTCTTTCTTCTCTTCTTTCTCTAAACCTTTCTCTCTTCTTTCTCTAAACTGTTCTTTCTTCTCTTCTTTCTCTAAACTGTTCTTTCTTCTCTTCTTTCTCTAAACCTTTCTCTCTTCTTTCTCTAAACTGTTCTTTCTCTAAACTGTTCTTTCTTCTCTTCTTTCTCTAAACTGTTCTTTCTTCTCTTCTTTCTCTAAACTGTTCTTTCTTCTCTTCTTTCTCTAAACCGTTCTTTCTTCTCTTCTTTCTCTGAACTGTTCTTTCTTCTCTTCTTTCTCTGAACTGTTCTTTCTTCTCTTCTTTCTCTAAACCGTTCTTTCTTCTCTTCTTTCTCTGAACTGTTCTTCTCTTCTTTCTCTAAACCCTTCTTTCTTCTCTTCTTTCTCTGAACTGTTCTTTCTTCTCTTCTTTCTCTAAACCATTCTTCTATTCTTTCTCTAAACTGTTCTTTCTTCTCTTCTTTCTCTAAACCTTTCTCTCTTCTTTCTCTAAACTGTTCTTTCTCTAAACTGTTCTTTCTTCTATTCTTTCTCTAAACTGTTCTTTCTTTTCTTTCTCTAAACCTTTCTCTCTTCTTTCTCTAAACTGTTCTTTCTCTAAACTGTTCTTTCTTCTATTCTTTCTCTAAACTGTTCTTTCTTCTATTCTTTCTCTAAACTGTTCTTTCTTCTGTTCTTTCTCTAAACTGTTCTTTCTTCTCTTCTTTCTCTAAACCGTTCTTTGTTCTCTTCTTTCTCTAAACTGGTCTTTGTTCTCTTCTTTCTCTAAACTGGTCTTTCTTCTCTTCTTTCTCTAAACCATTCTTCTATTCTTTCTCTAAACTGTTCTTTCTTCTATTCTTTCTCTAAACTGTTCTTTCTTCTGTTCTTTCTCTAAACTGTTCTTTCTTCTGTTCTTTCTCTAAACTGTTCTTTCTTCTGTTCTTTCTCTAAACTGTTCTTTCTTCTGTTCTTTCTCTAAACTGTTCTTTCTTCTATTCTTTCTCTAAACTGTTCTTTCTTCTATTCTTTCTCTAAACCGTTCTTTCTTCTCTTCTTTCTCTAAACAGTTCTTTCTTCTCTTCTTTCTCTAAACCGTTCTTTCTTCTCTTCTTTCTCTAAACCGTTCTTTCTTCTTTCTCTAAACCGTTCTTTCTTCTTTCTCTAAACCGTTCTTTCTTCTCTTCTTTCTCTAAACAGTTCTTTCTTCTCTTCTTTCTCTAAACAGTTCTTTCTTCTCTTCTTTCTCTAAACAGTTCTTTCTTCTCTTCTTTCTCTAAACAGTTCTTTCTTCTTTCTCTAAACCGTTCTCTCTTCTTTCTCTAAACCGTTCTCTCTTCTTTCTCTAAACTGTTCTTTCTTCTCTTCTTTCTCTAAACCATTCTTTCTTCTATTCTTTCTCTAAACTGTTCTTCTCTTCTTTCTCTAAACTGTTCTTTCTTCTCTTCTTTCTCTAAACTGTTCTTTCTTCTCTTCTTTCTCTAAACCGTTCTTTCTTCTTTCTCTAAACCGTTCTTTCTTCTCTTCTTTCCTCTAAACGTTCTTTCTTCTCTTCTTTCTCTAAACCGTTCTTTCTTCTTTCTCTAAACCGTTCTTTCTTCTCTTCTTTCTCTAAACTGTTCTTTCTTCTGTTCTTTCTCTAAACTGTTCTTTCTTCTGTTCTTTCTCTAAACTGTTCTTTCTTCTGTTCTTTCTCTAAACTGTTCTTTCTTCTGTTCTTTTTCTAAACCGTTCTTTCTTCTATTCTTTCTCTAAACCGTTCTTTCTTCTCTTCTTTCTCTGAACTGTTCTTTCTTCTCTTCTTTCTCTGAACTGTTCTTTCTTCTCTTCTTTCTCTAAACCGTTCTTTCTTTTCTTTCTCTGAACTGTTCTTTCTTTTCTTTCTCTAAACCGTTCTTTCTTCTATTCTTTCTCTAAACTGTTCTTTCTTCTCTTCTTTTCTATAAACTGTTCTTTCTTCTCTTCTTTCTCTAAACCATTATTCTTTCTCTAAACTGTTCTTTCTCTCTTCTTTCTAAACCGTTCTTTCTATTTTTCTCTAAACTGTTTTTCTCTTCTTTCTCTAAACCGTTCTTTCTTCTTCTTCTCTGAACTGTTCTTTTCTTCTCTGAAGTCTTTCTTTCTTTCTCTAACCGTTCTTCTTCTATTCTTTCCTAAAAGTTTTCTTCTCTTCTCTAAACTGTTCTTTCTTCTTTCTTTCTCTAAACCATTCTCTTCTTTCTCTAAACTGTCTTTCTTCTCTTCTTTCCTAAAAGTCTTTCTTCTATCTTTCTCTAACTGTTCTTTCTCTTCTTTCTCTAAAACGTTCTTTTTCTCTTCTTTCTCTGAACTGTTCCTTTCTTTTCTGAAACTGTTCTTCTTTTCTTTCTCTAAACCGTTCTTTCTTCTATTCTTTCTCTAAACTGTTCTTTCTCTTCCTTTCTCTAAACATTCTCTTCTTTATCTAAAACCATTCTCTCTTCTTTCTCTAAATGTCTTTTTCTATTCTTCTAAACTGTTCTTTTTTCTTCTTTCTCTAAAACTGTTCTTTTTCTCTCGTTCTCTAAAACGTTCTTTCTTCTGTTCTTTCCTAAACTGTTCTTTCTTCTGTTCTTTCCCTAAACTGTTCTTTCTTCTCTTCTTTCTCTAAAACTGTTCTTTCTTCTCTTCTTTCTCTAAACTGTTCTTTCTTCTCTTCTTTCTCTAAACCGTTCTTTTTCTCTTCTTCTATAAACGTTCTTTTTTTTTTCTCTAAACCGTCTTTTTCTCTTCTTTCTCTAAAACGTTCTTCTTCTCTTCTTTCTCTAAACGTTCTCTCTCTTTCTCTAAAACGTTCTTTATTTCTTTCTCTAAAAACCGTTCTTTCTTCTTCTCTAAACGTTCTTTTTCTTTCTCTAAAACCGTCTTTCTTCTTCTCTAAACGTTCTTTTCTTTCTCTTAAAGTTCTTTCTTTTCTCAAACCGTTCTTTTTCTCTTCTTTCTCTGAACTGTCTTTCTTCTCTTTCTCTAAACCATTCTTCTGTTCTTTCTCTAAACTGTTCTTTTTCTGTTCTTTCTCTAAAACTGTTCTTTCTCTGTTTTTCTTCTGTCTTTTTCTGTTCTTTCTTCTGTTCTTTCTTCGTTCTTTCTCTGTTCTTTCTCAAAATGTTCTTCTTCTGTTCGTCTTCTAAACCGTTCTTCTTTTTCTAAAACGTTCTTCTGTTCTTTCTATAAAACGTTCTTCTGTTCTTTCTGAATGTTCTTTTTCTTATCTTCTCTTAAACCATTCTCTCTCTTTCTCTGAACTGTTCTTTCTTTCTTTCTCTAAATGTTCTTTCTCTAAAACTGTTCTTTCTTCTTTCTTTTCTAAACCATTCTCTCTTCTTCTCTAAACTTTTTCTGTTCTTCTCTAAACTGTTCTTTCTGTTCTTTCTCTAAATGTTCGTTCTTCTTCTTCTTCTCTAAACCATTCTCTCTTCTTTCTCTAAACTGTTCTTTCTTCTCTTCTTTCTCTAAACCATTCTCTCTTCTTTCTCTGAACTGTTCTTTCTTTTCTTTCTCTGAACTGTTCTTTCTTTTCTTTCTCTAAACTGTTCTTTCTTCTATTCTTTCTCTAAACCATTCTCTTCTTTCTCTAAACTGTTCTTTCTTCTCTTCTTTCTCTAAACTGTTCTTTCTTCTCTTCTTTCTCTAAACCATTCTCTCTTCTTTCTCTAAACTGTTCTTTCTTCTCTTCTTTCTCTAAACTGTTCTTTCTTCTCTTCTTTCTCTAAACTGTTCTTTCTTCTCTTCTTTCTCTAAACCATTCTCTCTTCTTTCTCTAAACTGTTCTTTCTTCTCTTCTTTCTCTAAACCGTTCTTTCTTCTATTCTTTCTCTAAACTGTTCTTTCTTCTCTTCTTTCTCTAAACCGTTCTTTCTTCTCTTCTTTCTCTAAACCGTTCTTTCTTCTCTTCTTTCTCTAAACCGTTCTTTCTTCTCTTCTTTCTCTAAACCATTCTCTTCTTTCTCTAAACTGTTCTTTCTTCTCTTCTTTCTCTAAACTGTTCTTTCTTCTCTCTTCTCTAAATGTTCTTCTTTCTTTCTAAACGTTCTCTCTTCTTTCTCAAACTGTCTTTCTTCTATTCTTTCTCTAAACTGTTCTTTCTTCTTCTTTCTTTCTAAACTGTTCTTCTTCTCTTCTTTCTCTAAACCATTCTTCTTCTTTCTCTAAAACTGTTCTTTCTTCTTCTTTTCTAAACCATCTCTTTCTCTAAACTTTCTTTCTTCTCTTCTTCTCTAAACTGTTCTTCTCTTCTTTCTCTAAACTGTTCTTTCTTCTCTTCTTTCTCTAAACTGTTCTTTCTCTTCTTTCTCTAACCATTCTTCTTTCTTCTAAACTGTTCTTTCTTTCTTCTTTCTCTAAACTGTTCTTTCTTCTTTCTCTAAACCGTTCTTTTCTTTCTTTCTCTAAAACGTTCTTTCTCTTCTTTCTCTAACTGTTCTTTCTTTCTATTCTTTCTAAAATGTTCTTTCTTCTCTTCTTTCTCTAAACCGTTCTCTTCTTTTTCTCTAAACTGTTCTTCTTCTCTCTTTCCCTAAACTGTTCTTTTTCTCTTCTTTCTCTAAACTGTTCTTTCTTCTCTCTTTCTCTAAACTGTTCTTTTTCTTCTTCTCTAAACGTTCTTTTCGTCTTTCTCTAAACCGTTCTTTCTTTCTTCTTCTCTAAACCGTTCTTTCTTCTCTTCTTTCTCTAAACCGTTCTCTCTTCTTCTTTCTCTAAACTGTTCTTCTTCTATTCTTTCTCTAAACATTCTCTCTTCTTTCTCTAAACTGTTCTTTCTCTTCTTTCTCTAAACCGTTCTTTCTTCTCTTCTTTCTCTAAACGTTCTTTTTTCTTTCTCTAAATTGTTTTCTATTCTTTCTCTAAACCATTCTCTATTCTTTCTCTAAACTGTTCTTTCTTCTCTTCTTTCTCTAAACCATTCTCTCTTCTTTCTCTAAACCATTCTCTTCTTTCTCTAAACTGTTCTTTCTTCTCTTCTTTCTCTAAACCATTCTTTCTTCTCTTCTTTCTCTAAACCGTTCTTTCTTCTCTTCTTTCTCTAAACTGTTCTCTCTTCTTTCTCTAAACCGTTCTCTCTTCTTTCTCTAAACCGTTCTCTCTTCTTTCTCTAAACCGTTCTCTCTTCTTTCTCTAAACTGTTCTTTCTTCTCTTCTTTCTCTAAACTGTTCTTTCTTCTCTTCTTTCTCTAAACTGTTCTTTCTTCTCTTCTTTCTCTAAACTGTTCTTTCTTCTCTTCTTTCTCTAAACTGTTCTTTCTTCTCTTCTTTCTCTAAACCATTCTCTCTTCTTTCTCTAAACTGTTCTTGCTTCTGTTCTTTCTCTAAACCGTTCTTTCTTCTCTTCTTTCTCTAAACCGTTCTTTCTTCTCTTCTTTCTCTAAACCGTTCTTTCTTCTCTTCTTTCTCTAAACCGTTCTTTCTTCTCTTCTTTCTCTAAACAGTTCTTTCTTCTCTTCTTTCTCTAAACCGTTCTCTCTTCTTTCTCTAAACCGTTCTCTCTTCTTTCTCTAAACCGTTCTCTCTTCTTTCTCTAAACTGTTCTTTCTTCTCTTCTTTCTCTAAACTGTTCTTTCTTCTCTCCTTTCTCTAAACCATTCTTTCTTCTATTCTTTCTCTAAACTGTTCTTTCTTCTCTTCTTTCTCTAAACTGTTCTTTCTTCTCTTCTTTCTCTAAACTGTTCTTTCTTCTTTCTCTAAACTGTTCTCTCTTCTTTCTCTAAACTGTTCTTTCTTCTCTTCTTTCTCTAAACTGTTCTTTCTTCTCTCCTTTCTCTAAACCATTCTCTCCTTTCTCTAAACCATTCTTTCTTCTCTTCTTTCTCTAAACCATTCTTTCTTCTCTTCTTTCTCTAAACTGTTCTTTCTTCTCTTCTTTCTCTAAACCATTCTCTCTTCTTTCTCTAAACCATTCTCTCTTCTTTCTCTAAACCATTCTTTCTTCTTTCTCTAAACCATTCTTTCTTCTATTCTTTCTCTAAACCATTCTCTTCTTTCTCTAAACCATTCTTTCTTCTATTCTTTCTCTAAACCATTCTCTCCTTTCTCTAAACCATTCTTTCTTCTATTCTTTCTCTAAACCATTCTCTCCTTTCTCTAAACCATTCTTTCTTCTCTTCTTTCTCTAAACCATTCTTTCTTCTCTTCTTTCTCTAAACTGTTCTTCTCTTCTTTCTCTAAACTGTTCTTTCTTCTCTTCTTTCTCTGAACTGTTCTTTCTTCTCTTCTTTCTCTAAACTGTTCTTTCTTCTCTTCTTTCTCTAAACTGTTCTTTCTTCTCTTCTTTCTCTAAACTGTTCTCTCTTCTTTCTCTAAACCGTTCTCTCTTCTTTCTCTAAACTGTTCTTTCTTCTCTTCTTTCTCTAAACTGTTCTTTCTTCTCTTCTTTCTCTAAACTGTTCTTTCTTCTCTCCTTTCTCTAAACTGTTCTTTCTTCTTTCTCTAAACTGTTCTTTCTTCTTTCTCTAAACTGTTCTCTCTTCTTTCTCTAAACCGTTCTCTCTTCTTTCTCTAAACTGTTCTTTCTTCTCTTCTTTCTCTAAACTGTTCTTTCTTCTCTCCTTTCTCTAAACTGTTCTTTCTTCTCTCCTTTCTCTAAACCGTTCTTTCTTTTGCTCTTTCTCTAAACTGTTCTTTCTTCTCTTCTTTCTCTAAACTGTTCTTTCTTCTCTTCTTTCTCTAAACCATTCTCTTCTTTCTCTAAACCATTCTCTTCTTTCTCTAAACCATTCTCTTCTTTCTCTAAACCGTTCTTTCTTCTCTTCTTTCTCTAAACTGTTCTTTCTTCTATTCTTTCTCTAAACCATTCTCTCTTCTTTCTCTAAACTGTTCTTTCTTCTCTTCTTTCTCTAAACCATTCTCTCTTCTTTCTCTAAACTGTTCTTTCTTCTCTTCTTTCTCTAAACCGTTCTTTCTTCTCTTCTTTCTCTAAACCGTTCTTTCTTCTCTTCTTTCTCTAAACCGTTCTTTCTTCTCTTCTTTCTCTAAACTGTTCTCTCTTCTTTCTCTAAACCGTTCTCTTCTTTCTCTAAACCGTTCTCTCTTCTTTCTCTAAACTGTTCTTTCTTCTCTTCTTTCTCTAAACTGTTCTTTCTTCTCTTCTTTCTCTAAACTGTTCTTTCTTCTCTTCTTCTCTAAACTGTTCTTTCTTCTCTTCTTTCTCTAAACTGTTCTTTCTTCTCTTCTTTCTCTAAACTGTTCTTTCTTCTCTTCTTTCTCTAAACTGTTCTTTCTTCTCTTCTTTCTCTAAACTGTTCTTTCTTCTCTTCTTTCTCTAAACTGTTCTTTCTTCTCTTCTTTCTCTAAACCGTTCTTTCTTTTGCTCTTTCTCTAAACTGTTCTTTCTTCTCTTCTTTCTCTAAACCATTCTCTTCTTTCTCTAAACCATTCTCTTCTTTCTCTAAACCATTCTCTCTTCTTTCTCTAAACTGTTCTTGCTTCTGTTCTTTCTCTAAACCGTTCTTTCTTCTATTCTTTAAACTGTTCTTTCTTCTGTTCTTTCTCTAGACTGTTCTTTTTTATTCTTTCTCTACACCATTCTTTGTTCTAATCTTTCTTTAAACCATTCCACAGATTCACTCCATTTGATCAAACGTGTTTTATTGTAGTTCGTACTTTTCAGTTTCGATCTGTAAACGTTCATTTTATAGAAACTTACATTATTTCTTTTCTTAATCCATGAATTTCAGTTTCATTTGCTTTTAAAAAATAGTGGATTTTTGACGTTATTGCTCTTCTTTGTGATGTGCATAATGGATGGAGGGGAGGGGTTTATATGTGTTGACCCCCCCCACAAACACACACACACACACACACTCTCACACGCACACACACAGTTTTTCATATTTAGTCAAACCAGAACCCTGGGTCTTCTCTCTTGGACCTGGGCCTGTTTTTGGGGTGAGTAATGTTCCAGAGCAGCTCCAGGCCTCGTCCTCCTCCTCAGATAAGGCCCGGAATGTGGATCTGGGGGAGGACAGGGATGGGGGGGTGGGGCGGGGCAGGGGGGTTTGGGGGCGTGGCCTCCCACATCTGGAGTTTCTTTAAGTTGAAGTGAATCTGTGTTTGACAGAAGGTAAAGTGAGTTCTTCCTGTTTCTCCTCCTGATTTAGAAACAAACTATTTGTCACAAACATGAGTTTGCATGTACTAAATATACTTTTATATGTTCTTTAAAATGGACAGAACACAGATAAAACTGACAGTTGAACAGAAGTTCAGACAGAGTTCATCCATAGTGACGCAGGTTTGGGATTTTCTGAACTGAACACAGAAGGCCCCTTGAGAAAACGAAGAAAATTTAACTCATTATTGGGTTAAAGTCAAATTAAAGCCAGTGCAGAAAATTGCACTTGTCAAGTTTTCTTAAAATAAGCCAATATTATCTGGTGGAATTATCGTTTTTCCATTCAGCAAATTTTTATGCACAACTTATATTCACACAGTTTGAAGTTCAATGGAAAAGTCTATACCGCTATACAACTGTACACTGAATCATAGAATAAAATACACACGTATATAATAAAATATACATATATATAGCAAAATATCAATATGTTTAATAAAATATCTATCTATAATAAAATACAAATATATGATAAAATATTTGCTGTAATCTGAGGTTTGAACTCTTTTTTTCTGTATTTGTTTGTTTTACGTCTGTTTCATCTCTTTTTTTTTTCTTCTTCAGGACAAAACTACTGCTCCGTCAACAATGGGGGCTGTACCCGCCTTTGTTTAGCCACACCCACCGGACGCACCTGTACGTGTCCGGACAACGTCGTGGGCGTGGACTGCGTGTAACGCAATGGCGGCTACTGATGTGATATGATCTTATACATGAATATGAACGTATACATGAATATAAATGTATACATGTATACAATCGTATGCATGAATATGATCGTATGCATGTATATGATCGTATCGCTGCTGAAAACGCCGCTGAAAGCTGCATCGAACCTCAGCGTTCTGCTTCCCACTCACCTTTGCCTTTGTTTTTATAGAACTGTAAATACAAACACAAACATGTTTACTGGTTTCCCGGATGCACATGAACCCAGGATGAAGCTCAAGGGATAAATAATAATTTAATGTGAACTTTGTACCAGATTTGCATGACGTCATCTCATGTCTGTTGTGTCGGTCAGTGGATGAATTCCATCCAGGAACTGAAATAAACCTTTTTCTAACAGGTTTGAGTCTGAGTTTGTGGCTTCAACAGCATCACAGTGACACCTGGTGGAGGTCAGAGGTCACTGCAGGACACAGAGGCGCCATCAGGGGGCGACATAACACCGCCATAACACCCCCCTCAGGGTCATGTTCAGAGGTTTTCTGACTGTTTAAGGAGGATTTTGGAAAAAAAAACATTAACAAAATCTTTCATTAAACCAGCTACAATTAGATCAGATTAGAACTTTATTTATCCCTTGAGCAGAGCCTCAGGAAATTAATGTTCAACAAAGACTGAATATAAATATATGAAATATAAAACAAAAGGAACAAAAAATAGTAACAACTATAAAAACAGTAGTGGAAAAAAACAACAGACAATAGCACATTAGAAAATATTAATATTAGTACTAATATCAGTAATAATAATAACTAATGCATATTACAATCTGAACTATACACATATATAGTTGTCATAAGTAATATTAAAGTTATGTTTTAATTATAATATATAATGTCATGACAGAACTAATAATGATAATCAATAATGTGATAATTGTAATAGTAACAATATAGTAGTACAAGTAACATTAGTATGTAAGTAATAATAATAAAACTAAATTAACAAGAATAAACAAACATTCCACTATATAAACTGCAGTTTTTCTTTGATTAAAAAAAAAAAACAGTTAATGAAAAACTTTTCAAACTCTTTAAAAATCTGTGGTTTGACTCATTTTATTTCACTGCATTTCAGGTTTTGGTTTTTCTGAGCTGAACACAACCATTTTTAAAAAGTTTTATCAAATAAAGTATATTCTCTGTAATTATACACTGTTTTCTGTGTTATTATAATAAACAGAAGTATCTAAATGTATAAAGTATGGATTTATCTTCTGAGCATCACACACTTTTACTGTTTTTTTTTTCTGATTATTTATGGATAATCTTTGAAATTATCTTCTATTTTTGTAAAACTCTAAACACTAACCACAAAAACTCACATTAAACTGCATAAACATTCCCTGCAGAAACAGAAAATGTTTGAAACTCCATGAAAATTCTGTGTTTTTGGTTAAAACATGACACAGAAGTTCTTTTAGAAAACAGTGCAGAAGAACATTAACTCCACACATGATACAAGTGAAAAACCCTGTGAAAAAATGAACCAAATACTCCCAAACTCTCATTCGGAAATAATTATTACAATGTGTTATTTTACCAGTGAAATTCACAATAACAACCCTTCAATATTGATATTTTCTGCAAAGTTAAGTAAAATGATTAAATAATTAGAACGATTTGCAATGATTTGTGACAAAATCTGACATTTTTCAGACAATAACATGTCACGTATCAATTTTCATATAAATTAACATTTTATTTACTATTTTGTCATTTATCTTCCAGTTAGGTGTTTTCACTTAAAAAAAAAAGTTCACATATAAAACACACTGAGAAAAACTACAAAGAAAGATGGAAAAATTAAAACAAAAGAATTTAAAAAGTGTTACCTATAACCAACTCCATCTACAGAGGTTTAAGTAAAGCAGCAACAAGTTTCTATCATAACAGTAAACGAATAAATAAATAAACATATATTCACATAAATAGACATAAAATATATCATCATGTTCAACTATTTTGAATTTAATCACTGAAGTATCATTTATTTATGAAGTATTTAATGAAGTGACAAAATCTGGTGACAAAATGAAATGACTTTAACATCATTATCGCTGACTCAGTATCACATAGATGCAGAACATTTAGATTTTATCCTCCTGACATTAGTTAAAGTCAATCTATACATAATTAAATGTTGTATTTGTACATTAACGGTGCATTATTTCAGTGTTTTTCTGCAGTGAATCATTGCATTTCTGTTCCTCATCATCAGATTGTAAACAGATGCATTTGTTTTATTGGAGCAGACGTGTTCTCTGTCTGTCCATATGTTCTGGATCAGATGTTCTGGAGGTTTGGGCTTGAGTTTGAACGCCTCCTTCTTTCATGTCCAACATTCATCTCATATTCAAACCTCATTTGGTGAAACTCAGCCGGCGTTGTCATGTGGATGAAGACATGAGGATGAGTCCATGATCTGGGATTTATTTATTTATTTTTTCACTGTTCATGATCAGCTTCATGGACCTGAAACAGGGAGACACCGCTTACGTCACGGTGCGTTCAGGGACTGTTTACAAACTCGGAAACTGAAGATGTTTCCCTTAAAACCACCATCGAAAAGCTTTGAGGGGTTAATGAGGTTAAAAAATAAAAGTAGAATCTACATCTAAACTGTCTTATTTTACTCTTTTTGGCAGGATTTGACATTTTCTGTGTGGTTGTAATGAATTAACCCATTAGTGGACAGGTTTAAAAATGTATGTGTTGGATATTAAATGAGATTTCTCATGTGCCAGGACAGTATTTTAATTAGGAAAGAGTTCAGTTTTGCCCAGTATTAGATAGAATATGCATAATATTGTTTATTATTTATTATATATATATATATATTTTATCATTTTATAGGAATCTGGTCCATGTAGCTCTGTAGATAATGTAAATAATTCCCCCACAGCTTAATGTAATATAGAAACAGTTCAGTCTTTGGGACATATTTTAAATTTTGAAATTTAGATTGTATTTGAGTGGATTTTGTATGTGTTCATGTCCAGTCAGAACTAAGAAATGACTGAAATTGAGCAAAAATAAAGTCATGACTATACTTATCTCTCCAAACAACAGCAGGATTCAGTTCTATTTTTAATTTAATTTTATTTTTTATGGTTTGCTGTGCTGCTAGTATTTACTTCTTGGCTGCTAAGTAATAATCTGGACCGTATCTACACTTTAATCCCTGATGCTGATGCTCCGTCTGTTGTTTTGATGAGCAGTCAAAGGAAGGGGCGGAGGAGTCTCCTGACAGTCACTGCTCTGGGCACAAACATCCACAGTCTCCTGACAGTCACTGCTCTGGGCACAAACACCCACAGTCCGCCGCTGCACGGATGCTAACACCGGAGCTGCTTTAATTCATGGAAAACGCAGGTACGTTTGAACATTATTACACCCTTCCCGCTCTTCGGAAATCAATAACATACCAGAGAGAAAAGTACAGCTTTATCTGGAGCAGTTGTGTGTGTTTTAACAGACGTCGTGGTGTTTTTTTTTTTTTTTTTTTTTTTTTTTTTAGCTCCAACAGTTTTGACAGATGCCTGATACCGACGCTAACGTTACGACTAATGCTAACGGAACACGGTTTAATAATACGCAGTTTTTTTCTGTTGGTTATTAAAGCTGAATCTGCCACACGTTTCTCTAAGCAGTCCCGGAGCTAAAACAGTATTTTGTGCATTTACTTTGGTTAAAATAATCGCTTTCCTGCATCTTTCCCTGTGGCGAAGCTAGCTTGAACAGGGACATGGCTTCCGGTAAGCCCTTTCAAAATAAAAGGCGCACTGCACCGCACCAGCTTTAACAAAACAAGAAATATCATCAGGCATGTTTAGCATTTAACAATCAACTAAAAACAGTCAGAGAGGACACTTGTTAAAAGAAAGTTACACTGAACAAATTAAATAGAAATAAAGCATGATCATAGGTTAGCAAATGTGATAGGAATGCAAATTGTCGATTAATTCATTAATCGTTAGTTGGTTGTCCTTATGATCGATTAATGATTAATTAATACGTGGCGACTTTTCTGAGAACCTGAATTTCTTTTTCAGTTCAGGCTTACAAGAATAAAAGCTAAATATTGTTTATGTACTTCATGACAAAAGCATGTCATATTCCTAAATGACTGACGTATGGAACCATTGGATACAGTCAGTGTTTCCTGTGGAATTCATCTGTGGATGTGGCGTGTAGAAAGGGGGGGGGGGGGTGCACGCGCGTGCGTTTCGTCGGGGGTGTACTCGCACGCACGCACGCACGCAGTACGTCCGGGGGATACGTGTTGGTTGGTAACTGCGCGCATGCGTGCGTCCCTTTCCGTCCCAGTTGTAAATGTGTGGGGGTGCAGTCTGTGCCCCCACTGAAGTGAAAGTGAAACTTTTCGTTCATTTCTCTTTTCTCCTCCTGAAGCTTCACAAATGCGTTCCATCCCTGTGTCCTGGATCAGGAGCCTGGAGGATGTCTGAACTTCTGTCTCACTGACTGTGGACTAGACCAACCTCCAGGAAAACGCTCCGATACCGACCCCGCATTTGTGCGTGTATGAGTTCAGGGGTGCACCGCCCCCATAAACAGCCTGAGGTCTGTGTTTGCTCCTCCATGTCCATACAGACATTCTAACTCATCAGCGCCATGATCCGGTTCAGTGACCAGCGCGGACAAACCGGCAGCCTTCAGACAGGTGGACAAGGGCAGTTAACAGACAATTAACAATTTCATCGAGCAGATTGTTATCGATAATTAATTCTTAGTCGATTAATTGTTTACATCCCTAATATGTGATGATTTGAAGGAATATCATCCATAAAATGTTAAAATTAGGTTTATTTTTATGCTTTTTGGGGCTTCTACTCGTTTAATTCCACCTTACATTCTTCTTTTTATCTTTCTCAGTTAATTAATTCAGTAATCAGCTATTAAATGAATTAAAGGCTGTTTGTATATTTGTTTAATTGTTTTTAGAAAAAAAGAAATACAACTCTCTCAATCCAGCTTCTTAGAATACAATATTTTCTGGATATCTTAGTTTTTGAATATGAAACATTTCACTTCTCACATCCTGGTGAGTTTTTATTCACCAGTTTGTTTGTTTTTTCTGTATGAGTTTACACTGGAAATGTTTTGAACTTATGACAGAAAATATTGGATAAAGATGACAAACATCCTTACCACTTAATTCCTGCTTAATCAGTGACCGATTAGAGTAAACTTTACTGTAGTGTCTCATAACACTAAAACATAATATATGTGCCATTAGTGTCAAACACAGGAAATATTATGAGTTATACAAAGAAAGAATTGAGGCACTAGATGACAATACCGAAAACTGAATGTTTGATATTTTAGTTTAACACTATAAACCTTTTAAAATATTTTATAAACCAAACTACAAATGAATAAATAATAATAAATGACTGGACAGTACCTGTAGTTAGAGCCCTATTTCAACACTATTATGAATGTATTATGTGCATTTGGTTCATGGAAAAACCTGGGAAAGGCATGAAATAAAGTAAGATCATTGAAAGTTGTAGAAAAGCTGCTTTACGTTATGTTTAGTTATGCCCCCCCCCCCCATAAAAATGGGTTGTTTTCAAAGTGTAAAGGTCAGATTATTCCTTTAAATGCAAAAAGTGACTATAATTCCACCTTTTAAAGCTGATGTTGAAACACGTGAATTAATAAATAATGAAGTTGAAGAAACAGACCGGATCTCAGGATTTTCCTCGTGTTTGTGGAGGTTTTTCATTTCACTAAATCCTGAGAATGCCTTTTAGCAGATACACACGGTGCTTTTATTTTGAAGGTGCCTCCTCGGACCGGATGTGAGTAGTGTTTTTATGCGCGTGTTCACGGAGCATCTGTCAGACTCCGGTAACGTTAGCTAGCTCATTGAACCTAGTCCGGTTTGTTTTGCTAACGCTATCTGCGGAGCTATCGAAGTTTGGGGTTCGAACCGGGCCGGTTTCAGACTCTCAGCGACCGGACCGACTCGGCGGCGGCTCCACCGGGTCCGGGTCCGCCTCACACTGTGTCGTTTTCCCGCAGAAACCGGAGGAAAAAGTGTCCGAGCGGCGCCGTGAGTCATGGGTCTGCTATGAACGGATCACGGGGACGCTGGAGGCTTCGTTCCGTGGGGCTTTGGGCCACTCGGAGGATTAAAGAGAAAGCGACCAGGAGCCGGTTCCCACCCCGGACTTCCTCTTCACCCTGACCGGCCTGCCTGCGCCGGAGCCCGGGCACCGCGGACGCCATGGCCGGTCCCCAGCGCACGGACCTGGCGTATGCGTGGGAAAAGTACATGGACTGTCGGCTGCAGGGAGCGGATCTGCAGGTAGGAACCGACCAGGGTCTGGACCGGGGTCAGGACCGGGTCTGGAGTCCGGGAGGGAGGGAGGGAGGATTAACAGGTCTGATATTTGACCAGATTGGACCCAGTGAAGTGTGTAGCTGTGGGTCTGGATCAAACACACACACACACACACACACACACACACACACACACACACACACACACACACACACACCTGTAATTGGAGTAAACTTATGCAATAACCTGGGTAAAGAATGAAAAACATGCACATCAGTCACTACATTTAAAAGGATGTTTAAAACTAAGGTATTCAATAAACATAAAATATTAGGAGAAAGAAAACAAGTGTTCAGAGAACGCAAACCTCCGCCAATCAGTGGCAGCGCCAAGAGGGGGCATGGAGAGGCAAATGACCCCCCTGTCACAACCTTTGCCCCCCCCACCCAGATTTGGGCAAATCTTTGGGAAAATTCGGGCAACAAAGAAATATTAAAAATCCGTCAATGAAAGCGTACATAACACATTTTGATACACTTATAATACAACCAGGCAGACACCCCCCCCCCCCCCCCCCATGCACGTATCTATAGAGGGTTCTCTCAAAGGCCAGCTGGTCACTGTCCAAAGCCCCACTAGAGAAATATGTGAAAGTAGATTGTACCTATTAAAAAAATCATAAAAGTCTGAGTTGTTCATGCTGTAGTTTTTAACAAATACCTTGAATAAATTATTACCTGATTTTACCTAAAATTGACCTCTATATAAAGAGTAACAGATGTGTGTGTGTGTGTGTGTGTGTGTATATATATATGTTTTTATTATATGTTATAGCAGCCACTAAAGTGCAAAACGTTAATTTCATGCTATGCGCAAAAATTTTTTGCCCGCCCCCCCAACATTTTCTTTGCCCTCCAGTTGCCCCCCCACTTTTAAAATCCTGGTGCCGCCACTGCCGCCAATCACCCCGAACGGTGTGCATGTGTGGATTGACTATTTCTTTTTAAATTAAACAGTTTCCAGGTTGTTCCATACAGCAGAAAAAGTTGAAGCTTGGTACCAGTTATGTGTCTGTCAAATTATATTAAATTCCAATCAATATTTGTTGAGTTATGATGAAAAATTTGTGGTAAATGGGATTTTCAGTGTTAAATGTAAATGTCCACAGAGTCCACATTCCACAGTGGATGTAGACAATTTTGTGCCAGATACAAGATATTGTTCTAAGCTACGGGTGGATCCAATTGGAGGATAATCGAAGTCGTTTTGAATTTTTTATGAATTTTGGAAAATTGCTCAATGATGACAGATAGGAACATTGTAGATTTTGTGACCTTGCTGTGACCTTGAACTTTGTCCTACTTGGCCCAAAATTTAACGGGTTGATCCCAGGGCCTAGGCCTATCTGTGGGGACAATTTGGTAAAGAGGGTAGGAATAGTTTTCCCATAAAGTTGCGAACAAACAAACAACCAAACAAACAAACAAATACACAAACACACAAAGCAAAGTGATCACAATACCTCCTGGCGGAGGTAATAAGCCAATTATTTGAATAAATTTAAGATTTAGCTTAGATTTATATTATTGTTTTGTTTATATTAGTGTTTAAAACTGTGCTGTCTTGTTATCGTGTCCTGTTTCTGCAGCTTTCCTTCTTGTAAATAAGGTTGGCAGAACTTCATCTTATGCCTTTTCACCCATACTTAAACACACACACACACACACACACACACACACACACACTCCTGTAATTGGAGTAAACTTATGCAATAATCTGGATAAAGAATGAAAAACATGCATATCAGTCTCTACATTTAAAAGGATGTTTAAAGCTAAGGTGTTCAATAAATATAAAATATTAGGATGAAATAAACCAATTATTAGTGTAAATTTAAGATGTAACTTAGATTTATGTTGCATTTATTTACATTAGGGTTTAAAACTGTGCCATCTTATTATCGTGTCCTGTTTCTGCAGCTTTCCTTCTTGTAAATAAGGTTGGCAGAACTTCAGTTTATGCCTTTTCACCCATACTTGAACACACACACACACACACACACACACACACACACACACACACACACACACACACACAGTCAGATGATGATGATGATGCAGATCAGAGATGTCAAACTCATTTTCTTTCAGGTTCCACGTTCAGCCCAGTTTGATCACCAGTCAAATAATAATAACAGAATCATACATAAATAATGTCAACACAAACAACTTTTCTCTGTTTTAGTGTAAAACCGACTAAAACTGAGACTCAGAATAACATTAAAATTATGAAAATACTTACATTTACAAACTATCCAAACAAAGATGTGAACAACCTGAAAAAACAGAATTCTCTCAGAAAAATAAGTGCTATTTTAACAATATTATCATTTCTGCATGTGCATTATGGGTCAGATCTACAAAGGCACAAAACCTTTAATAACAGGAAGAATATTGGTACAAATTGCACTTAATTTTCTTTAGACATTTCAGGTTGTTCACATTTTATTGTTAAAGGATAGTTTAATGTATATGTTTTCATAATTTAATGTTATTTTTTGCGTTAAAATGTAGACAAACATTTGGATCTCATTATTTATAGATTATTGTGTTATTATTTTACTTGATCACTACTGTTCTTTACGTGGCCTCTGAACTAAAACCAGTTTGACGTCCTTGACTGTTAATATCATCAGTGTCATTTTTGAAAATTCATCCCGTGGGCCGGATTGGAACCTTTGGCGGCCGTTTTTGGCCCCGGGGCCGCATGTTTGACACCCCTGATACAGATCTTCCATCAGGCAGTAGATCTGACTCATATCATGACAGTTTATTCATTTATTTACATTTTACAGGGACAATGCATTTAACCATTGTTTTTATCTGTATTTTTGAGGTTTGTATAGTTGATTGATAGTTGTGTTGTATCTGTAAATATTTTCGAAATGTCTGTATCTGGGTCAAAACGCACTAATGTCCCATCAGAGAGCGAACTTTATTTGATTACCATTCCAACATTTATTTCAATATAAAGTAGCTCCTCGTTTTGGATAATCCCTTATGGTCCAACTAAAGCAAAAATGAATTTAAAAGTAAAATTTAGGCCATTTAACAACACTAATCTGTCAAATTGTCTCTAAAATGTCCTGTCAGAGAGATTCCAAATACCATTTTTTGACCCATATTTGTATATATTAGGGATGTAATGATATGAAAATTTCATAACGCAGTTATTGTGACCAAAATTATCACGGTTATCATTATTATCACGGTATCGTTGAAATTGTGCTCAAAATGTTCAAAAAGTACTTGTACACACACTGAAATAATTTAATAAAGTTGTATTTTGAAAAAAAAAAAAACCCCCTATAAAATCAAATAAAATAATAGGCACAATGTACTTTCTGTGACAGAAACATTCCAACAAGTAAACATCAAACATACAAATGTGCATTAAATATGGCTCCTTATGGCCATTGTTTGACCATTTTCCATATTAAGTTTGAGTTGTTTTAGGGTCTCTCAATCCCTCCCCCCCCCCCCCCCCCCCCCCCCTCTCTCTCTCTCTCAAAGTGCAGTAATCAAACACGGTTATCATGATAATTAGAATTTAAAAGGTAATACTAACCGTCGGGAATTTTACCACTGTTTATCATTATACCGGTAATTGTTACATCCCTAGTATATATGTGTAAATCTATAGTCAGATCTCTCCAGTTCATAGACAGATCCAGTGTGTGTATTTGAATCAGCTGATGGATGTTTTTGTCAATGAAATGAGGGGCTCTGTCTACAACTAGACACACAGTGAATACAGACTATCAACAGGATCCAAATGACACCAAAGAACCAAAAAGAGCAAGAAGAACATGGACACACAAGGATCTAGAACAACTACAATGGATCAACACATGGAAAAGACAAGATAGGGTATTTAGATCAACTCAGAAAGTTTCATTAGGAACATTTACAGTTGTTTTTAATAGTAAATATGATAAAAATTCCAGACAGTTTAGTTTTAATCGCTTATTACATGTAATAATGATAATTAATGGACCGATATTGAAAGTTAAGTTCTTCCTGGAAAAAGGTGAAAAAGAATTGTCAAAACATGGTGACAACAGAGGAACTAATACAAATGCAGATACTAATAAATATTGATGAGGGTTTTAGTCATAAATCTGTCCGTTGTTTTTCTCTAACTCACACAGTCGCTCTTTGAACAGATCCTCTACCTCCACGGTTCCCAGTGGTTCTGCTTCTCTGTTTGGGTTCGCATTAGAGCTAGACCAATATATCGGCCGGCCAATAAATTGGGCTGATATATTAATTTCTTTTTTTTTCAATATCGGACATCAGCCCTAATTTTTTTTTGACAGCTGATATTTGATTTGTAGTAAAAATGTTATCAGGTATTTGCTCAGGCTCCTGTGTGGTCAGCACTTGAAGTTCAGTAAATGTTGAAAGGATGCTATGTGTATGTGTATTAATAATTTCATTTATATTGCTGTATAAAAATCTTAATTGTCTGATGGTTTCAATTGTATTTTACGGTCAATGTGCTTTGAAAAAAATAATAATTAGACTTCAATTTCAGCCTCAAGTATCAGCTGTGTATATCGGCCATAGGCTGACCAAATTTTTAAAAAATCGGCATTGGCATCGGCCTTAGAAACACCCATATCAGTCGACTTCTAGTTCGCACAGAGCTTTATATAGAAGATAATATCTTTAGGGGTGTGTCAAAAAATCGATTCATATAAAAATCGCAATTCTCATGGACTACGATTCAGACTCAATATAAAATGTCCCAAAATTGATTTTAAAAAATAAAACAAATCCACCGGCAGTCTTACGCCATTAGTTTGATTAGCGGTTAGGGTTAGCAATTAGTGGCTAGCGCTATTAGCAGTTAGGGTTAGCGATTAGCGGCTAGACTGGAGTAGGTCATGAGGATCCTTTGCACACCTGTAGATTGAAGTAGAAATCAGTATGAATCACATCGTTTTGAATTGAAAATCGATTTTGAATCAAATCGTAGCCCCAAAAATTGGAATCGAATCGAATATTGAGATAGTAAAAGACTCCCACCCCTAATGATCTTTATATGGCTGTGGGTACACATCTGCTAGCTCCTGGAAATGGACAGAATTATGTGTGGAATGTACGCGGTGGACGGACAGAACGCTCCGTCCGTATCTGTCTGTGTCTTTAACGTAACTGTCAGTCACCGTCGTTTATTCCGTTACATCTCCACTCTGCTGACATTACTCCTCGGCTGTGGTCCTGCTGCACCATGTGGTGAACGTCACTGCCGTCAGGTGGTATCGGTGTGTTTGTATCAGAGCACTTTTACGAGTACGAGTATTAGTATACACACTCAGTATCAGATCGAGACCTGATACTGGTATCTAGAGCTGCACAATATATCGTTTGAGCATCGTCATCGTAGTCACATCGCAGGTCCTGTAATGAACTCAACGTGTTTTTTCTAAGAGATGGTTTTTCGGACGTAGTGTAAATGGTATATCACTGCAATGGAAGACCTTTTTTCGCAACTAGTCAGGTGAATTTCAAAAAATGGATGTTGATGTACGTTACAACAAGCGAAGAAGAAACGTGTGTGGGTATGTGTGGACACACCAGGAAACCACATCATTTTTGAATTTAGTAGGCGATAGAGGGGTAATATATAATAATAATAATAATAATAATAATAATGAATATATCTGTAAATCAACGCCACATTTACGTTAGTCACCATGTTTATGGAATGACTTCCTGTGTCATCTCGTGATAATAAATAAACAAATCATGGCATTTGTGATTTAATGGAAAAACCGACATTATGCACTTCTGTTTTTTGACATTTAGTAAATATTGGTAAAGTTTTGCGCATTTGTGGAAAAGTAACTTGTCTTCTACCTGTCGACACGACGAGAGGAAATATAACTAATTAATTTGACCATTTACGTCGGTGCCGCACAGCTATTATTTCATTGTGAGTAGGGCTGTGTATCGGCAAGAATCTGGTGATACAATACAAATTACAATACTAGGATCACGATACCATATATCATGATATATCACGATATATCATGATACTGTTAAAAAGGCAATTTTTTGTTTGTTTCTTTTGTTTTTTTTTTAAAGATTATTTCCTGAAAGACTTGAATTACACCAGAAATATGTAGAAATACTAAACATATTTTTATTTGATCAGAACAGGATCTAATGTTATATCACAAAATTTTTCTAATTCTCCTACTTTCCAAAGGAACTAATATCTGCCACTCTCAGACAGCAAAAAGTGCTTTTAGGATGCTTCAAATAACCATTATTTAATAAAACCGTTTTATATATTAATAAATAAGATATAAACAAGAAAAACAAAAAACAAAAATGAACCTCCGCCATATCTGCATTTGATTAAATACCTAAAAATATCGATACAGTACTTTTTAATATCATTACAGTATTGTGAAACGAAATATTGCAGAACCGATATTTTCTAACACCCCTGCTCCTGAGAAGTTTTTCATATTGCAATATATATCGCAGGGTTTAAAAAAATTACAATGTCAGTTTTTTCCAATATCGTACAGCCCTACTAGCATTGGTATCACTGCTTCCCTAATTTTCTGACGGTTTTATTCCAAAAACCGCATAAATAAATCCAATCCTGTTCTAATGAAAGTACTTAAAGGGTTCATTTATTTCACCTTTTCATTTCTGTCTCTGATTATATGATCCCCTGTTCTTTCTAAACCTAAAACTGTCTGAACACAGTGACATCAACCCACAAATATGTTAAAAACAGCAGCTAAACCAGAGTTGAACCCAAACAGAAACAGGAAGTACCAAACGTGATGACAGATGAGCCCGCTTTAGGTCCTGTTGTGTCTTTTTTCACATCCTGTTGAGTCTTTTCATTCGGGTTCTGACCACAGTTTGACGACTCTGAAAACACAGTCCAGCCTCGTGTCGTTTTCACCTCAGAATGAGCGCGTGTGAGGACAGCGAACGGCACCCGTCCTGGCGGTGAGTCACTGCACAGCAGCGGAGGAAGGTGTCAACGCTGGGAAAGTAGAAACTGTTGTGTGGGTGCGTTGGCGTGTGATGGTGTGATTCTGAATCTGAGCTCGGCCTCTTCGTTATCGGATCCGACAGCGGCCGCATCACGAGACTCGGATTAAGAGCAGATGGAGGCGCGACCGCGTCCGCCGATGACCGCCCAGGCCTCCGGTCCGCGTCTGGACAGGGGTTCAAAACACACCCACCAGTATCACCATTAACGTCTGGACCCAAACACAGAACCTGAGAAAACAGAGACAAAAAACAAGACAAAACAAAAGCAGCATAAATGTGACTAAAAACTGGACAAAAATCAAGTCAAATTAGAAACTAGAAATGGGACAAAAAAACAAAACAAAACCAGCTCAAGTAAAGACAAAAACTGGACAAAAAACAGATGAAATGAAACAAAAGTGAAAAAAAAAAAAACAGGTTAAAGATGCATCGACATTAAAACCAGCCCATAATAGTTTATATTTGTCATGGATTGTCCGGTTAAATGGGATCATCTTGGTGGAATAAATGTCTGTTGAAGTGTTTCCTGTTTCAAACTCCACCAGGTTCAACATGTGAAAGTGGACTGGACCTTTTCACCTCAGTCTGATATTGAAATATGGTCTAAAGGAGGAGGACCTTTGACCTTTGACCTTCCTGTTTTCTCTTAGAATATTCTAGTTTTTGCTGAGTCCGTTCGAAGTTCAGCAGAGGAGGTCATGTGGACGGGCAGCACTTTATTCAGCTTTTAGTAACTGTTGTTAATTTTTTGCAGTATTTTGTTAATTTCTGTCTATTTCTTGCAGTATTTTTTTGCAGTATTTTGTTTAGTTTTGTCCAATTTGTTTTCAGTGTTTTGTTCTGTTTTGTCACTTTTTATATTATTTTGTCAATTTCAGTTCATTTTTTGCAGTATTTTGTTCATTTTTGTTAGTTTTTGTATTTTGTCAATTTCTGTTCATTTTTTTTGCATTGTTTTGTCAGTTTTTGTTCTTTTTTTTTCTTTATTTGGTTCATTTTTGTCCATCTCTTGCATCATCTTGATCATTCTTGTCAAGTTTTGCAGTATTTTGTTAATTTTTGTAAATTTTTTTGTAGTGTTTTGTAAATTTTTGTCCATTTCTTGCATCATCTTGATCAGTCTCGTCAAGTTTTGCAGTATTTTGTTCAATTTTGTCCAATTTTTTAGCAGTATTTTGTGCATTTTTGTCAGTTTTTGTATTTTGTCAATTTCTGTTCATTTTTTGCAGTGTTTTGTCAGTTTTTTTTTTTCCTTAATTTGGTTCATATTTATCCATTTCTTGCATCTTCTTGATCATTCTTGTCAAGTTTTGCAGTATTTTGTTAATTTTTGTAAAAAAAATTTGTAGTGTTTTGTAAATTTTTGTCCATTTCTTGCATCATCTGGAGCATTCTTGTCAAGTTTTTTGTATTTTGTTCATTTTTGTCAATTTTTTTTTTTAGTGTTTTGTAAATTTTTGTCCATTTCCTGCATCATCTTGATCATTCTTGTCAAGTTTTTTTTTGTATTTTGTTCATTTTTGTCAAGTTTTGCAGTATTTTGTTCTGTTTTGTCAATTTTTCTTGCAGTATTTTGTTAGTTGTTTGTTTGAATATTTTTTTGTTTTTATTTTTATCCATTTCTTGCAACATATTGATCATTTTGTCAAGTTTTGCAGTATTTTGTTCATTTTTGTCAAATTTTTTGCAGTAGTTTGTTCATTTTTATAATTTTTTGCAGCGTTTTCTTAGTCTTTGTGCATTATTTGCAGTATTCTGTTAGTTTTTGTTTTTTGTTGGCGTATTTTTGTTTTTATTTTTGTCCATTTCGTGCATCATATTGATAATTTTTGTCAAGTTTTGCAGTATTTTGTTTTGTTTTGTCAATTTTTTTGCAGTATTTTGTTAATTTTTGTTGTTTGCATATTTTTGTTTTTATTTTTGTCCAGTTCTTGCATCGTATAGATCATTTTTGTCAAGTTTTGCAGTATTTTGTTCATTTTTGTCAAATTTTTGCAGTAGTTTGTTCATTTTTTATAATTTTTTGCAGTATTTTCTTAGTCTTTATACATTATTTGCAGGTTTTTGTTAAATTTTGTCTAATTTTTGCAGTATTTTGTTCATTTTTGCAGTATTTTAACTTTTCTCCATTTTTGATAATTTTGTTCATTTTTCTCCATTTTTACCCATCCTTTTGTCTTTACCTTAATGACGTTGACCTCACTCCTCTGTCTCAGTGGACTGAAGTTCATTTACACATTTACACTCAGTGAAACGATAATAAACGCTGCATGAAGCTGTTGTGTTTCAGTGTTGAACATGTGCGTTTATTTTCCATCCAGTCTGTGATTGTAGATCTGCTGTGGAAACAAACCAGAGCTCACACTGTTTGTTCTACATGGTCTTTTAGTTTCACTATGTGTGTGTGTGTGTGTGTGTGTGTGGAAACAGGATGTTTCAGCAGAACAGAGAGAGCTGTTACTGGTTTAATGTGACGCCGAGGGGCTGTTACTGGTTTAATGTGACGCCGAG
This sequence comes from Sphaeramia orbicularis, assembly GCF_902148855.1. NCBI lineage: Eukaryota > Metazoa > Chordata > Actinopteri > Kurtiformes > Apogonidae > Sphaeramia > Sphaeramia orbicularis. The sequence continues at coordinate 51,479,954 of NC_043971.1, forward strand.
GGGCTGTTACTGGTTTAATGTGACGCCGAGGGGCTGTTACTGGTTTAATGTGACGCCGAGGGGCTGTTACTGGTTTAATGTGACGCCGAGGGGCTGTTACTGGTTTAATGTGACGCCGAGGGGCTGTTACAGGTTTAATGTGACGCCGAGGGCTGTTACAGGTTTAATGTGACGCCGAGGGGCTGTTACTGGTTAATGTAACACCGAGGGGCTGTTACAGGTTTAATGTGACGCCGAGGGGCTGTTACTGGTTTAATGTGACGCCGAGGGGCTGTTACTGGTTTAATGTGACGCCGAGGGGCTGTTACTGGTTTAATGTGACGCCGAGGGGCTGTTACTGGTTTAATGTGACGCCGAGGGGCTGTTACAGGTTTAATGTGACGCCGAGGGGCTGTTACTGGTTTAATGTGACGCCGAGGGGCTGTTACTGGTTTAATGTGACGCCGAGGGGCTGTTACTGGTTTAATGTGACGCCGAGGGGCTGTTACTGGTTTAATGTGACGCCGAGGGGCTGTTACAGGTTTAATGTGACGCCGAGGGGCTGTTACTGGTTTAATGTGACGCCGAGGGGCTGTTACTGGTTTAATGTGACGCCGAGGGGCTGTTACAGGTTTAATGTGACGCCGAGGGGCTGTTACTGGTTTAATGTGACGCCGAGGGGCTGTTACTGGTTTAATGTAACGCCGAGGGGCTGTTACTGGTTTAATGTAACGCCGAGGGGCTGTTACTGGTTTAATGTAACGCCGAGGGGCTGTTACTGGTTTAATGTGACGCCGAGGGGCTGTTACTGGTTTAATGTGACGCCGAGGGGCTGTTACTGGTTTAATGTAACACCGAGGGGCTGTTACTGGTTTAATGTGACACCGAGGGGCTGTTACAGGTTTAATGTAACACCGAGGGGCTGTTACAGGTTTAATGTAACGCCGAGGGGATGTTACTGGTTTAATGTGACGCCGAGGGGCTGTTACTGGTTTAATGTAACGCCGAGGGGCTGTTACTGGTTTAATGTAACACCGAGGGGCTGTTACTGGTTTAATGTAACGCCGAGGGGATGTTACTGGTTTAATGTGACGCCGAGGGGCTGTTACTGGTTTAATGTAACACCGAGGGGCTGTTACTGGTTTAATGTGACAGTAAGGGCACTGATTATTTTAATCATTTTTTGTATTTTTTTTGCAGTATCGTGTTCCTTTTTGGTCTGTGTTTTTTTGCAGTATTGTCTTCATTTTTGGTCTTTTTTACACTATTGTGTTCATTTTTGATCTTTTTTTTTGCAGTATTGTGTTCATTTTTGGTCTTGCAGCATTTTGATCATTTCTGGTCATTTCTTGTGTGATCTTATTAATTTTTGACCTTTTATTGATTATATTGTTCATTTATGTAAATTTTTTTGCACTACTTTGTTAATTTTTGTTAATTTTTTTATAAATTATTTTGTTTTTATAATTTCTTTTTATAGCAGTAAGGTGGTAAAGAAGCAATAAAGAGTTAAATATGAACTACCATAGTGCTGATTTTTAACTCTGATTTGACTCTATTTTGTCCATTTTTGTCCATATATTGAATATTTTGTTCATTTAGGCTATGTAATTTTTTTTGCATTATTTTGCTAGTTTTTGTTCAGTTTCACATTGTTTTTAGTTCATTTTTGTCCAGTTCTTGCAACATCTTGTTAATTTTTGTGCAGTGTTTGACTGAAACCTCTGAAACGCCCTAGTATTTCTACATTTCTCCCATCGCTGTTGGTTTTCCTGGACTCAGACTCATTAATCCATTCATCTAAAGCTGCAAAGATTGCTCAATTAATCTTTTACTATTTTAAGAAAAATAACAGGTTCTAATCAGTTCTGAGATGTTTGGGTTTTAAAGATCAGAGTCTGAGTCCAGATCCAGAATATGAGGAGTTTCACCTGAAAAACAAACAGTCTATAGATTTATTTAAGAAAATATAATCAATAATACAAGATATGTGAAGGTGATCAACTGAAAGGTTCAAATCAGCTTCAGGTTATTTTCTTTAATTTAGTGTTTCGTTTTTTGGTTTTTTTTCTTGAATATTTGATTCCTTTTTATCCATTTTATTGATTATTTTGTCTTTTTCATTTGAGTATTTAGTTAAATTTGATCCATTTTGTTGATTACTTGGTTCCGTTTTTGTCCATTTTATTGATTACATTGATTTTTGTGTATCAATTTCATCCATTTGAAATTGTTTTAGTTTTTTTATTGGTTTGTTTTGTTGATTATGATGATCTTTGTCAATTTTTTTTTTTTTTTTAAACTTTATTTTGTGTTGCTTTTTTTTTGCATTATATTGTTCATTTTTGCCTATTTGTCTTTTTTTTTTTTTTTTTTTTTAGCTTATTTTGTCTTTTTTTTACATTCTTTTGTTTATTTTTGTTTATTTTTTGCAATATTTTGTTCATTTTTGTCCATTTTTTAAGCATTTTGTTTATTTTTGTCTATTTTTGACATTGTTTATTTTTGCAGTATTTTGTTCATTTTTGTCTTTTTGTTAAAGCATTTTGTTCATTTTTGTCCATTTTTTAAATATTATTTGGTTTATTTTTTGCTGTATTTTGTTTGTTTTTGTCTATTTTTTAAGCATTTTGTTCATTTTTGTCCATTTTTGACATTATTTTGTTTATATTTTGCAGTATGTTGTTCATTTTTGACATATTGTTTATTTCTTGCCGTCTTATGTTCATTTTTGTCTATTTTTTAAAGCATTTTGTTCATTTTCACCTATTTTGGACATTATTTTGTTTATTTTTTGCAGTATTTTGTTAATTTTTGTCCATTTTGGACATTATTTTGTTTATTTTTTGCAGTGTTTTGTTAATTTTTGTCCATTTTTTAAGCATTTTGTTCATTTTTGTTCTTTTTTTTTTACATTACTATTTATTTTTGCAGTATTATGTTCATTTTGTACAGTATTTCGTTAATTTTTGTCCATTTTTTAAGCATTTTGTTCATTTTTGTTCATTTTTTTTTTACATTACTTTATTTTTTGCAGTATTATGTTCATTTTGTACAGTATTTTGTTGACTTTTGGCTACACATCGTTGGACACTGAGGCTGTTATTTTAGTTCTTTCAAACATGCGGTGCATGTGTGTTGGACTACAGTCAGTTGTACAGTGTAACAGTGGTTATGTTGATAGTTTGTGGTTGTTCATGTTGGTGTTGGTCGTGTAGATCCAGAGGTGATGGAGGACGTCCAGACCAGATGCTCCTCTTTCATAACCCGTTGACTCGGACCAGTCACGGTTCCACATCTACGTCAGAATCACATGCATCACTAACTCGCTCAGTCCTGCAGAAACGTGTTCATGCCCAGATTCAACGCGGTGGCGGTTTGGTGTTTTATCAGATTCACCGTCGTTCATCTACTCAGGCTACAATCACAGCATCATGTGACCGTTACCAAAGCCAATCCATGAGGTTTTAACTGGAATTTTTCCAATAAATTATCACAACATTCTGAAAAAAACAAAAACAAAAAACATGTCCTACCCTTCAGAGTCATTCAGGACAAAAATGTCCACTTCCAAAAACTGCCATAAAATAGTAGAGTTTAGTATTTTTTCCTGGTTTTTTAAATTAGATATTTTGAGCAACTTCAGTTCTGATCAAAACCATGTAATATTGAATCATTATCAGGACTTTAACCATTTAAATGCCAGTTTGATTACATGATGCACTTTTTTAAAATGAAAAAAAAAAACAACCCAAAAAAACAAAAATGAGTTGTTTCCATTATGTTCCATATAAGAAAGATTTGGTTGCTGGGGGATTTTTTACATCAGTCTTGGATACGTCAAACATCAGCCAAATTATTGACTTTAATGCATTATTAGTGTTTGTAGCATCAGATTTAACATTTAGTACCCTGTTAAGTCATTAGAGGACAAACATGTCCAATTAAAAGCAAACAAAACAAAAAAGCGCAAATATTTCTTATATGGAAACTCATTTTTTGTGTATTTTTCATCAATAAGAGTAAATTTCAGTTATCAAACTGGTATTTAAATGGTTAACATCTATCAAAACCTGATCAAAACTATGAAATATTGAATAATAATCAGTATTTTAACTCTTTAAATGCCATTTGATTCATGATACTGCTGTTTTTCATGAAAAAACACAAATATGTCCCATTAAAACAACATTAAAAAAAATAAAGCTCAAAGCCATTACAAAATATAATTATACATTCTGTAATTATATGATTTACTTTTGCATTAATAGGAAACCAGAAAACAAAACACCAAACATTTCTTATATGGACAAGAACTATTTTTTTGTGTATTTTTCATAAGTTAGAATAAATTTCAGTCATCAAACTGGTATTTAAATGGTTAACATCTAATCAAAACCTGATCAAAACTATGAAATATTGAATAATAATCAGTATTTTAACTCTGTAAATGCCATTTGATTACATGAAGCTGCTGTTTTTTATGAGAAAGCACAAAAATTTCACATTAAAACCACATTTAAAAAAAAATCTCAAATCTATTCCAAAATATAGGCTAATTACACATTCTGTAATTATATGATTTAATTTTGCATTAATAGGAAACCTGAAAAAAAAAACAAAAAAAACCTCCAGCCATCAAACATTTCTTATATGGAAAATAACTCATTTTTTGGTGTATTTTTCATGAATAAGACAAACGTTAAATCATCAAACTGGTATTTAAATGGTTAAAATCCTATCTAAAATGCTGAAATCTTAAATAAACTTGTTGACTTTAACCCTTTAAATGCCGGTGTGACTCCATGAGGCTGGTGTTTGCATGTGTGCTCTGGTTTTTCCGTGGTGCTTTAGTGAAGGTGTTGGACCACAGGCCTGCTTTCAGATCTCCACGGGCCGTTTGTCGGCTGGGTTTCACTTCGATCGTCGTGGCTCTGCTCGTTCCAGGCGATCGGCTGAGGCGGTGAATTATTCATTTCTCTGAGTCACACTCGGCCGTTGCTCTGTTTCAGCTTTTTCCACACGGTGACACGTTCTGAACCCAGATCTGTGACAGAAACACTGACCTCAGATAAAGACTGGATTTAACTCATAAACAAACAGTTCACAGATGAATGTTTACCTCTATTTAACCGTTAAGTCATTTATTAATTTATTTTCCTCTATAGTTTGCATTTTTCTCTGTAAATCATGTATTTTTCGATATTTAATTTTTTTTATTTTTTTATTTTCATGAAAACTCAGTAAATTCAAAGGTTATTTTACCAAAAACAGAGAAAAATGAATAAAAAGGGACTTTTTCAGCTAAGTATATCATTAACTGAACATGAAAACAAACCTCTACAACCTGATTATGTTCATTTTTTATTCATTTTGTTCACTTTTATTCATTTTACTTGTTATTTTGTTTTTGTTGATTTTGTTTCATATTTTATTATTTGCTTGTTCAATTTTGTTCAGTTTGTGGCTTATTTTGTTCATGTTACTTCTTATCTTGTTGGTTCATTATTAATTTTTGTTTATTTTATTGATCACTGGCTGTTTTTGTTCATTTTGTTTCTTATATAATTTTTCTTTAATTTAAGTTTATGGCTTATTTTGTTGGTTTATTATTAATTTTTGTTTATTTTATCAATCATTTTTTTGGTTTTTGTTCATGTTGCTGCCTATTTAATTTTTTAAATTTTTGTTCATTTTAGTCAAGTTTTGCATATTGTTTCACAGTATTTATTATTTTGTAAATATTTTGTTTGGTTTTGTTGATTTTATTGCCTATTTTATATTTTTTAGTGAAATTTTATATACTTTTTGCCTTATTTTGTTCATGTTTCTTGATATTTTGTTGATTTATTTTTCATCTTTATGGGTTAATCACACCCGGCCTTTGGCTCCGTCTTTTTCCTGGTGTTGAAACCGTCGCAGTCATTTTCATTTCCTGTGGAGTAACTGCAGCGGTGGTGGCGGCGGTGGCCTCTTTCCTCTCACTGTGGGTCACGTGACCTGATGGGAAAGCGGTGGTTTTCACGGCCCCCTTACTCTCTGATTTGTAGTTTGAGGAAATGCGGAACATTCGGCGCTCCTCATGACGCTCATCACCCAAATGTCAAATTAGATCAGTGGGGACCTCCGACCGGAAAACAAACATTGCGTAACCAACGCCCCGAGTCCGTCTCACGAGGACAAGATCACATTGTTTTCAGTGTCTCTGCCAAGTCGTAGTTCGCCCGATTATCCCAAAAGAGCTTGAAAGGAAAGTCTGTACCAGCGGCGGTGACTCAGCCGCCAGACTCCCATGACTCGCACTCCCATGATCCTCGTGGTCGCCGTGTCCCGTCATCCACGGAAACCAGCACGGTACTGATCAGAGCGACATGACGATTGTAAGACGATGAAAACCATCCTGACATGGGTTAAAATCAGGGGTGTCAAACATGTGGCCCGGGGCCCAAATGCGTCCCGCCAAAGGTTCCAATCCGGCCCCTGGGATGAATTTACAAAATGCAAAAATTCCACAGTCAAGGCTGTGGAACTTATTTTAGTTCAGGTTCCACATACAGACCAATAATAGCATAATAATCTACAAAAAATAATGACTCCATATTTTTCTTCTGGGTTTGATGTGAAAAAACAAATATTACATTATGCCGATAAATGATGACAACTTCAAAGTGCAAAAAACAACATTAAATGATGAAAATATTTACAGTTACAAACTATCCTGTAAAAATAAAATGTGAACAATCTGAACAAATATGAACAACCTGAAATGTCTAAAGAAAATAAAGCACAATTTTAACTATTTTCCTGCCTGTTCCTCAGTGTTTAGTGTCTTCGTAGATCTGATCCATAATGCACATGGAGAAATGAGAAGTTGAGGCAAAATATTGTTAAAATTGCACTGATTTTTCTTGAGAAATTTCATTTTTTTCAGGATATTCACATCTTTTTTGTTTGGATAGTTTATAAAAGTAAGTATTTCCATAATTTAATGGGGTTTTTTGCACTAAAACACAAAAATTTGCAGTTGTCATTATTTATAGGTTATTATGTTATTATTTTATTGGTCCGGCCCACTGGAGATCAAATCGGACTGAGTGTGGAACCTGAAAGAAAATGAGTTTGAGAGCCCTGCTTTAAATCATATGTTCAGAGGCGTTATATGTGATAGTTCATGTTTCTTTTGGTTTATTTTATTTACATATTAACATATTAAAAGATCTTTTTTACAAAGGCCACCATAGTTTTATTTAATTTTACCTCTGGATTTAACCCATAAAAAACCCAGAGCTACTTTTGTGTCACTTCTCAAATAAGTTTTTCTTTATATTTAAACTTTCTTAAGTGATTTATCACCATTTATTATATTATCCTCTGCATCTGCATTTTGTATTTTTCAGTGTAAATCATGTATGTTTTTAATGAAAACTCAGAGTAAATCCAAAGGTTATTATATCACAACAGAAAAAACTGAAGAAAAATTTTTTGTGATCCAATTTTCATTTTCATTTAACAAATTAAATCGAACAGAGGTATTTCAGGTGATACAATATTACTGGAATGGATTCTCAGTGCAAGAATACCAACATTAGGGGTGTAAGAAAAAATCGGTTCTGCAATATATCACAATATTTAATTTCACAATACTCTATCGATATTAAAAAGTACTGTATCGATATTTTTAGGTATTTATTCAAATGCAGATATTGTGGAGGTTCATTTTTGTTTTTCTTTTTTGTTTATATTTCATTTTTTTTTATTATTTAACACTCTTTTATTAATAATGTTAGTTCCTTTGTTGGGATTGAACTAAAATACTGTTCTGATGTTAGTTCTGAACTAATAGAATATGAACATTTGAACAGGATCTTAAACTGTAATGTCTGTAAAACAGAATTTCAGTTTGAACACAGGAACATTTTGTGATATAGCATTAGATCCTGTTGGGATCAAATAAAAATGTGATTAGTATTTGTGCAAATTTCTGGTGTAATTAAATTCTTCAAGGAAATAATTATTTAAAAACAAAAATTGCCCTTTTAACAGTATCATGATATAATGTGACATATCATATTGTGATCCTAGTATTGTGATTTGTATCGTATCGCCAGATTCTTGCTGATACACAGCCCTAACCAACAGTGAGCCCAAGACATAAGAACGTGCCATGAGATACCAAAGAACGCAGTGACAGTATAAAGATAAAAAGGAAAAGTGAGAAAATGTAAGGTTAATTACGTACATTAAAAAAATTAAAATGCGTACCTAACCTACAAGAATATACACAACATACACAAAGCATACAGACACACAAACATATATAGACAAGACAGAAGGGACTTGACATCAAGAGGTGAAAACGGAAGAAAAACGACTTTTTCATTAAACCATGGGAGTTGTAGTTTTTTCCACTTTTGCCAATTTAAAACCTGACACGACTCAGGTCAAACTCATATTAATAGATGAAGTGGTTTATTCTCATTAAAGCTGCAGCGCCCCCTGTTTTTAGTGTTGTGATTGACAGCTATATTTACCAATCATTCTTCGGATTCAGTCAGATGTGACCCTACTGCTCTACTAAATTTAGTTCGGTTACTTAATGTCACGTCATCAGTTTCTCGGAGGATGTTAGTTACGCAAGTGTTTTCCACACAGTTTCATAATGAATCCACAATAATATGACAAAGCAATTTAGATGTTTTCAACTAAGTACATCATTTATTTACATGTTATTTGAGCTAAATCATGCTAATTTGTGCTTCTTCTCTGATAAATCTAAAGTTAAACACATGACTTGATTAAAAACATGTGCACCCGACAGAAAACACAGAATAACTTAAACATTTGTGGTGAAAGTTGTCGTTATCGTTTGTTTAGATTAGGGATGCTCTGATACTCCGATACTCAGTGTGTGTACTCATACTCGTAAAAGTAATCTGATACAAATGCACCGATACCACTTACGGCCATGTGACGTTCACAGTTCAGTGCAGCAGGTACGAGGAGGAGGAATAATGTGTGAGGAGCGTGGAGATTTAACCAAATAAATGACGGTGATAAAAGTAAGGCTGACTGACAGTAACGTTAAAGACACAGACAGATACAGACGCAGCGTTCTGTCCGTCCTCTGCGTACATCCCATCTGTTTTCCAGGTGATGGAGGATGAGTACCCAGACAGAGAATACCAGCGGGAGTACGGAGCGGTGCGGACCACCGCCAGCAAAAGTGAAAACAAAACTTATCACTTATTTCTCTTCTCTCTACCTGCTGAAGCTAAACTTTTAAACCTTACCAGTGAAAACGCTGCAATATTAGTGTCACATTAGTGTTTCCTCTGTCGTCTACATGTTTGTTATTACTGACTTTCTTCTTCTCATTAAACTTTCCTCTTCTTCGTGGTATTTGTCCAGTATGGTTAATTCAGAGCGGTGCCCCCTGGTGGATTAATTGACAAACGCTCATTCCAACACATTAAATGTCAGCAGCAGCACTTTGTTCCAGTCAGACTAATGACAACGACAATAAAGCACATTTACAAAAGGAACTAACAACTGGAATGGGATTATTAAGGACTAGGATCAGTACGCAGTATCGGCAAGTACTCAAATGTAAGTACTCGTACTCGGTCTGGAAAAAAGTGGTATCGGTGCATCCCTAGTTTAGAGCCACGGTGTCAAACTGGTTTTAGTTCAGGTTCCACATTCAGACCAATATGATCTAAAGTAAATTAAGTACATTATTTTGTTAATTTTTGTTCTTTTTTTTTGCATTACTTTGTTCATTTCTGTCATTTTTGTTTTTTACATTATTTTGTTCATTTTTGTACATTTTTTTTGCAATATTTTGTTTATTTTTGTACATGTTTTTAAATATTATTTTGTTCAATTTTGCAGCATTTTGTTCATTTTTGTCCTTTTTTTTTTTTACATTATTTTGTTCATTTTTGTCCCTTTTTTTGTACATTATTTTGTTCATTTTTGTCCCTTTTTTTGTACATTATTTTGTTCATTTTTGTCCTTTTTTTAAACATTATTTTGTTTGTTTCTGTCCATTTTTTTTTTTTTTACATTATTTTGTTCATTTGTGTCCAATTTTAACATTATTTTGTTCATTTGTGTCCATTTTTTTAATATTATTTTGCTCATTTCTGTCCATTTTTTTTTACATTATTTTGCTCATTTCTGTCCTTTTTTTTTTTTTTTTTTTTTTTTTACATTATTTTGTTCATTTTTGTCCATTTTTTAAAAAAATATTATTTTGTTAATTTTTGTCCTTTTTTTCTTTTTTTTAACATTTTGTTCATTTCTGTCCATTTTTTTTTGTATTATTTTGCTCATTTCTGTCCATTTTTTTTTTTTACATTATTTTGTTCATTTCTGTCCATTTTTTTTTTTTTACATTATTTTGTTCCTTTTTTTCCACTTTTTACAATATTTTGTTCATTTTTTAGATTATTTTGCCCATTTTTGCAGTATTTTGTTCATTTTTGTCTATTTTTTTTTTTACATTATTTTGTTCATTTTTGTCTATTTTTAACAATATTTTATTAATTTTTTGCAGTATTTTATTCATTTTTGTCCATTTTTTTACCTTGCTTTGTTTATTTTTGTCCATTTTTTACATTATTTTGTTCGTTTTATGCTGCATGTTTGACACCCCATAAATTTGAAGTGAAACTGGATGTTACATTAAACAAATCCGCTCAGAATCTCATACTTTTTAACTGTTTTCCAAATAAATCGTTGTGAGTTGAGTCGATCAGTCGGTGATCCGTCTGAACGACAGATGAGTGAATGAATGAGTGGATTAAAGGTCGGAGTTCTCCTTTTGTTGACCCATCGTGTTCCTGGAGCTTCGTGAACGCTTGATTTGCTCCTAAATGGCATTAATCAGTATTGGCAGCGTTTCCATTATCCAATCAGCTTGGCTGGTTTGTGATATTGGATTAAAACCTCAGAGGAAAAAAAGCCCAAAAAAACAACCCCATTGCTGGGAAATGAGTCTGGTCATGAACATTTTGGATTTGTCTGAACAGGCCGAGTGCAGACCCAGGGTTTAGTCATCCAATAAGCTTCCATTTCCTGGCCCCGCCCCCTTCGCTGCTGCTCAGTTACCATTTACTCTCATCTGTTGCTTTTATTTTTACCCTTATGTCTTTTCATTTTCATCCTCTGTCATCTCTGGTCATTTTCACATGTCTGTTTCTTCCTGTTCTGTGGCTGATGTTGCCCCGCCCCCTGATGTGTCATGACCCCGCCCCCCTCCCCATCCTATTTACTCCCTCAGCCCTGGTCAGGGAGGTTAATTATCAAAGCATTTAGGACGATTAAAGGTTAAATGAACAGATGAACGACACAGCAGGAGATCTGGAAGGTTATGTAGTTATATTCTAATAATAATAATTAAATAATAATTAATACAGATGATGTCAAAACATTATTTATTTCCAGTTTACATGTAGATTTTTGGAGAATTCAGAGGCTATAAACCAGTCTTAAGATGCAATATGGTAAAAACACACCTGTCTCTGATTATATGGTTTAGTTATTAAATAAAAATAATACAAATAGGCATAAAATATGATGTAAATGATGCAACTAGATTGAAAAAATGTGTAAAAAATACAAGAAATGGAATGAATTAAATAATATACAAGACGGAAGGCATAACATTGGATTTCACATTAAAACAAACACAAAAAAATCCAACCTGAGATGAAATCTGCATAACAGGCAATTATTAGTGGTTAAATACTCTCCTTTATGGTTAGAAAATCTCTCAAATCTAGACGTAAAACATGCAAAACTATTATAATGATGAAATATTATAAGGAAGATTAAGTAAAACAACAAAACTCTGAAACAACTGAAGTGTTTTAGCTGAAAACATGAACAAAATAAACCCTAAAGCCAGAAGAAAATGTAAAGTTTTGTTATGAAAAGGCAGATTATGGTTTTGTCTTTTCCTGTGTGTGATGTGAACGTAGATAAAACGCCTGTAAATTCACTGTGGCGTCGACGTGAAAACCAAATGTGCTCTGACAGTTGTGACACAGGAAGGAAGTTCCCACCGCTCGACTGTAAACTGGTCTCATCTTCAGTCGTGGTCTTTGTTCTGGTCTGCTTTTGTCGGTCCTGGGTTGTCAGTCAGACCCTGTTGTCATGTGATCCGGTCCGACGACGTCCTGTTGGTCACAGGTCGTCGACGGAGGCGTGGTTTTAAAACGGAATATTCTGCACAAAACCAGGAAAAAAACACCAAACAGCATGAATTCTCATACTTTGTCATCTGATGCCAGGGGTTACCATGGTAACAGAGGCTCTTAACTCTGATTGGACGGTTGGAGAGTATTTAATACTAGTTTTATATGTAGTCATCTGCATCTGAGATCAATTTGGACTTAACGTGTAATTCTAGTCACTGAGAAGGGAGTAGCATTTTGTTATTTTCCACTATTATTTAATTATTTTCATTATTTCATTATTTATTTCTAAGCTGTTTTTGCACATTTTTTCATGGCTGAATAAATGTTCTAAACTGTTAAAATGTTGTTTGTATAATAAACAAGTTCTGATCAAGGTTATTATCGTTAATGAAAACTAACGAAATGACAAACTAGAGTTGAAAAAACATTTTCGTTAACTGAAATAAATAAAAACTATAATTAAAAGAAAAAAACGATAACTAACTGAAACTGTATTGTGTGTTTACAAAACTAACTAAAACATAAAAATTATGGATAAAATTCCCTTCATTTTTGTCTTTGTCAATGTCGGACTGATACGAAAGCGATTTATTTCGCTCTAGCAATTTTAGCTAGCAGCACCATATGACACTTTGCGGTCCGTCACTTCTCATCACTTGTCGTTTAGTCGTCTTCTGGTCTGAACTCTACCTGGAAACAGGGAGACTAAAGTTGGGAGAAAGCAGCAGAGTCCTGTCTGGGATTTACTTGAATACAACGGAGAAGAAGAGAAAAGATACAACAAAGCTAAAATTAATTCTAAAACTAAAGTATGGAAGCAAATGTGTGTCATCAGATATTGAATGGTTTGTTTTGCAATAATTTTTTTTGAATGGTTGTATTTTGTAATTTGAATTTTTTATCGTTGAATTTTTTTTGAATAGTTGTATTTTGTAATTTTAATTTTTTATAGTTGAATTTTTTTTTGAATAGCTGTATTTCATAATTAGAAATTTTTTTATGGTTGAATATTTTTTTTTGAATTGTTGAATTTTTAGCTTACCGGCCGACAGGCCGTAAGCTATTGACGTCAGGCGTCGTCTGTTGTCGTCCGTTACAAAAATTTCAATCGTCTTCTTCTCCGAAACTACAATTCCGATTGACTTCAAACTTGGTACACAGCTTCTTTATGATGATGTCAACAAAAGTTAGTGAAATTATTTGGATCCGGATCTGATTCTGGATTTGGTGCGACTTTGAAAAATTTCCCCATTATACGAAATAGGAAGTGGATGGATGCAATAACTCAGTAAATATAAATGATATCCAGTGTAAATTTCTACAGTCCAGCCCTGATGGGGAGATGACCAAAACATAATGTCCACATGCTGATCAGGATCTTCTTCTGGATCCGGGAACTGACGGAAAATTTAAGATGGGCTCTTATGGGGAAAACATTTCAATCATCTTTTTCTCTGAAACTCCAGTTCTGATTGACTTCAAACTTGGTATACAGCTTCTGTATGATGATGTCAACACAAGGTATTGTAATTATTTCGATCTGGATCTGATTCTGGATTTGGTGCAACTTTGAAAAATGTTCCCATTGTAAGAGATATGAAGTGTATTGATCCAATAAATCAGTATCAATGATATCAAGTTGGAATTTTAATTTTTTACAGATCTGATTGGAAAATGAGCAAAACATGGGCTATTTCTGTAATAGAATAAATACACAGAACTGGGTGAGAATAAATGGCATCTGGATACATTTCCCAAAGCTTTTAATTTGGCCGGTAAGCTATAGGGCCATTGGTCCTATTTTTACACAGTTTCATATTCTGAATTCAATTATTCAAACAAAAAGTTTTTTAATTCAGTATTCTCAAATACAATGCGTTTCAAATTCAGTCTAAAAAAAATTCAATATATCACAGACATCTTGGCCAGGCAAAACCAATGGAGTACCGAGCCACTTGATCCAACTTACACCCAATCATGCGTCATGCCGAATATCATGTGACGCTCAGATGGTGGTGCCATAGACATATATACACACTGCTTCAATAAGCTTTTAGAAAAAATGAGAACTAATAAAAACTATCAAACCTGCTCTAAAAACAAATTAAAACTAACTGAATTACAGAAAAAAAGTCAAAACTAAATAAAACTAAACTATAATGAAAAATCCAAAAGTATTAGAACCTTGGTTCTGATCATACATTCCACCACGTGGTTAGCTTTTACACCAGAATATTACACACATTTTTTTGTTTTTTTTTTTACAACCCCTGTTCCTGTGTTTCTGCCTAATACACTGTACAGCGGTGATCACATGACCCTCAGTGGAGGTAAAAATAGTGAGCGGCTCAACAGTAAATGACTTCTTCTTCTCTCCTTTTAAAGGCTGTTACATCATAAGGCTTGTGTTGTCTGTTGCTCATGTGTAAAACTAACGGCCTCCAGGTACAAATGTACAGTTTGTTCATGAAGCAAAGTGATTTGCACCGGTTTCACTGAGGTTAAAGACGTCAACGTGGACAGATACATCTTCATTTCCACCCTGGGATGTTCCTGTTGTTTTGTTAAATGTAAAAACTGACCCCAGAGGCTCAGACTGACCATAGTAACTCATGTTAGTTCAGGGGCCACGTTAAGCTAAATTTGATCTGCAGTGGGCCGGACCAGTGAAATAATAACATAATAATATATAAATAATGTCAACTCCAAATTTTCCTCTATGTTTTAGAGCAAAAAAATGAAAATTATGCGATCAAAATGTTTACATCTATCAACTATCCTTTAAATTAATGTGAATATCATGAACAAACTGAAATTTCTTAAGAAAACTAAGCGCAATTTTAACGATATTATGTATCAGTTTATCATTTACACATGTAAATTACAACTTACAGATCACAGTGGATCAACAAATGCACAAAACATTTAATAACAGACAGAATATGGGAAAACTTGCACTTCAGACATTTCAAAATGTTGTTCAGGTTGTTCGTGTTTTTGTGAAATGATAGTTTGTTTTAGTGTAAATACACTAAAATGACATGAAAATTTTTACCAAACATGGGTATAGTAAACATCGGTGTTCATAGTATATAAAGGCAAAATCAAAAGTACTGAAAAACGTAATTAACCCTAAGGGTTAATGACAGTTCTGTCCAGTTTAACCTCCGTTTGACAGCATCCAGGGTCACTGAGGAGGACAGACTGATCTGTTGAACCGCTGTGGCCGTTTATCATAACCCAACACCGACCCATGACTCTTTAATTTTTCCATTCGTCATCACGATTGTTCGGTGGCTCCTGATTGGTCGGTCGGGGGCGTGATGCCACCGGTGTCTTTGTGACCCAGACGCTCGGTCAGGGATCATCGACGCCTGAATGGATCCAGCGGTGTCAGATTAGCGGAGGTGTAAGTCTAGACTGGGGGGGGATCAGGGCGCATTAACACACTACCTTAAAGCCGTTACAGACGGTCAGTGGCGTGGGTGGATGTAACTAAGCCCCGCCTGCTCAGATTAGGTGGTTATGCTCAGACTGTACTCTGATCCGACCGACGGAACCTGATACTGTCTTTGTTTCACATTCCAGTATTTACTTCGATTTGTGTTTGTATTGACAGTAACGGCAGGAATTAGACCCAAGGATTCAGGTTCCACATTCAGACCCACATGATCTAAAATAAAGAAAATAATAACAGAATAATCTATTATAATAACAAACACAGACTTTTATGTTTTAGTCTGAAAAAGTCCAATTACATGATAAAAATGTTTACATCTACATTAAACTATCCTTACAGTAATAGTAATAATAATGATTACTAAAACTAAGTAATAAGTTAGTTATAAGTAATATGTAAGTGGATAATACGCACGTAATATGTAATAAGTAAGTAAAAAATAAGTAATAAGTAAGCAAGTAAAAGTAAGGAATAGGTAAGTAATTAAATAACAAGTAAGCAAGTAACAAGTAGTAAGTAAATAAGTAATAAGTCACAAAGCAGTAATAAGTTAGTAATAAGTAATATGTAATAAGTAAGTAATTAAGTAACAAGTTAATATGTAACCAGCAATAAGTAATAAGTAAATTACAAGTAAGGAAGTAATAAGTAAGTAACAAGTAAGTAGGTAATTAATAAATAATAATAATATTAGATTTTATTAGATTAGACTAGATTAGATTAGAATAGATTACATCACATTAGATTAGAATAGATTAGACTAGATTAGATTAGATCAGTTTAGATTACATTAATTCGTGAATTAATTACATTAAATTAGGTTTTCTTTATTGTCATTTTGTAAAACATACTCTAGAATTCAAAGCTCAGGATAAAACCACCCACATCTAATAATAAACAGTAAAATAAATAGTATTACAGTTAATGCTAATATGAGTGAAATATTAAAATAATATATATTCATATTTCCACCCGTCCAGCCTCTGTCATGACCTTATATATTACAGGTGGTATTTACATTATTGTATTAGTTTCAGTTTTTCCAGGTTCTTTTCATTCAGTGTTTGTTCAGACTTGGTTTCAGTCTTATTTCAGTAACTTTTCCATAAAAGAAATTTAAATATAAATGGATGTTTTTTGTGTTTGATGGGCAGCGTTAACATCTATAAGGTTCATTCATGTTCATCCACTGTCGTTCATGTTACCAAATCCACAGATAATCCATGGTTCTTAAACGTGCACAGACGCTGCTTTCATTCTTCGCTCTGCTCAGTGTCACTGATTCCACGATATCAACACACACTTGACCTTTAACCTTTACTAATTTCAGATGGTCAGTAATAAACTTCAGATTTCAGCATGGCTCAGGGGTGTTGTTCAGCTCCACAGCACTTTTATTACGGGTATATTTGTGTTTTATGAAACTCTAATTGCCTTTATAAAACTGATCCGACACACTCAGCAAATAAACACATAATACAGTCAGAACAAACTAACTTTCCCCTGAAGAGATGAACGTATGAAATATTAAGCAACACACAGACCTAATGAAAACACTTGTGGATTAAAGGATTATTTACCTGTTGAAGTGTGGTTTGTTTGTATTAAAGGGCTCATATTTATCTAAACCCACTTTTATTATTGCTTTTTATTGCACGGATCACTGTTATTTATTTATTAAGTGGGGACTGTGGATGAAAATGAGCACTGACAGTAACGCCGGCATATTTACATGTTTATACTGAAATGGAATATATAAATGTGTTCATTAATGTGAACTGTCCTGCCTAAATAAAGATATAATAATAATAATAATAATAATAATAGTAAGAGTCTGTGTCTCTTTGTGTATATTTGGACCCTGATAGTTCATACAGTTTTAATTTGAACCCTCCAGCTGCTGCAAAACTATCTTAATATTCATTTGGGCAAAAATCCAGTGGATGTCTGTCTGTCTGTCCGTCCGTCCGTCCGTCCGTCTCTATCTCTCTCTTCATGTTAAAACAGGTTTAAGTCTGAGCTTCACTAAAGTTCTAGAATATATGAATAAAATAACATGTGGAATTGTCTTCTATTTATGTTCATTTTTAGACTAATTTGCTCTTTGCCTTGAACATTTTATTTGTTTCAGATTTTCCATGATTATTTTGTTTATATTTGTTTATTTCTCAAATGTTTTTGTTCATTTTCTAAATCTTTTTGTTCATTATTTGTTCATTTTCTTGATAATTCTGTTCATTTTTTGTTCACACTTTGGTTAACCTAAATAAAAAATGAAAACAATTATCAAGAAAACAAATAAATACGTCTAGAAAATGAACATGTGTTTTTGTACAAAACTGAAATAAAAACATTCATTACCTCTGCCAGGAGGTATAGTGATCACTTTGTGTGTTTGTTTGTTTGTTTGTTTGCTTGTTAGCAACTTCATGGGAAAACTATTCCAACCATCTTTCCCAAATCTTCCCACAGATAGGCCTAGGCCCTGGGACCACCCCATTAAATTTTGGGCCAAGTAGGCCAAAGTTCAAGGTCACAGCAAAGTCACAAACTCTACAATTTTCCTATCGGTCATCATTGAGCAATTTTCCAAAATTCCTAAAAAATTCAGAATGACTCCAGTTAGCCTCCAATTTGATCCAACTGTAGCTTAGAACAATATCTTGTATCTGGCACTAAATCGTCCACATCCACTGTGGAATGTGGACTCTGTGGACATTTCCATTTAACACTGAAAATCCCATTTAACACACATTTTTCATCATAACTCAACAAATATTGATTGGAATTTAATATAATTTGACAGACACATGACTGGTACCAAGCTTCAACTTTTTCTGCTGTGTGGAACAACCTGGAAACTGTTGAATTTAAAAAGAAATTGTCGATCCACACACATGCACACCGTTCGGGGTGCTTGGCTGAGGTTTGCGTTCTCTGAACACTTGTTCATTCAGTCGTTCGTTCGTTCGTTCAACTGCAGCTCTGGCTGGTGTTGTGTTTGTGTTCCGTCAGGTCAGCCTTCAGAGTCTGGAGAACTTCCTGTGTCTGTTCCACTACGTTCAGCATCTCCCCGACCACAACAACAAAGATGCGCTGAAGTTCTGGTAGGTCCCACTGGTTCTTCTTCTGGATGGGTTTGTTCCGTTACCGCTGCACAAACACACACACCTTTGGATTAATGTGTGTTTGAACCAGAGCAAACGGCTCGGCTCCGCCCTCATTTCCATAGTTTTTAATGTGTTCCTGCTCCGATAACAGCTCCAGGACGTTGTGCCATCACAGTGCATTAGCGTTGGGAGTAGCGGCTGAATACATTTCCATACTGATGAGCAGAACGGTGGGACATTTGCCACGTCGAGTGCCTGTTGTTTGTGTTCTGCTCTGTTTGACTAAATCCAACACACTCTACCTGGAATTAAGTGAGTGCATTAGCATTCGTTGAACGACGCTTTTCCTCGGCTCAGAGCCCACGATGTGGCCCAGGTTTGAGCTCTAAATTAAACAGTGGATTTATTTAAAGACAAATAAAATTAAAGTCCACCTTCCTTTTTCTATAAATGGGACATTTTCATTTTGGGTGACTCTTGTAAAAGCTGCATTTTAGGTCCCGACAGAGAATAAAACACCTGAAATAGTCCAATAATATGAGGTATTAATTACAGAAATGCCAATATGAGTTCAGATTTAAGGTACAGGATTAACCCTTAAAGACCCAGAGTTACTTTTATGTCAGTTCACAAATTAATATTTTTCCATTTAACCTTTCTTAAGTTAATGGTGATTTTTCAACATTTATTATAATATTGTTCTCTATATTTTTCATTTTTTCATGTGAAAATCAGGTATTTTCCAATATTTAATTCACTGATCATGGAAATGTTCAGAAAAACTCAGATTAAAGTTGAGGTTTATTTGATAAAAAACAGAGAAAATGTAAGAAAGTGACTTAATTAGTAAAAATCGATCAATAATTGAACATAAAGTGTCACAGATCAAACTCCATGGGTTTTACAACATAATTGTGTTCCTTTTTATTCATTTTGTTCATTTTACTTGGTATTTTGTTTGCTTTTGTTCATTTTGTGGCTCATTTTATAGTTTGTCTTTAATTTTTTTTTTTTTTTTTAAATTTGTGGCTTATTTTGTTCCTTTTATCAGTTGATTTATTTAAAATTTTTGCTAATTTTATTGATCATTTTGGCTGTTTTTTTTTTTTTTTTGCTTATTTAATTTTTTTAAACATAATTTTAGAGGTTTTTATTCGCTTTTTTTGGTCACATTTATTATTTTGTCATTTTTTAAATCATTATTGTTTTTTTTATTACTTGAGATTAAAAACTCACACATTTAAAAAAAAAAAAAAAAAGGAAAACACACATTTAAAATAGAATACAAGTGCAGATAATAATAGTAATAAATAAAAAAATAGGACCAATGGCCCTGTAGCTTACTGGCCAAATTAAAAGCTTTGGGAAATGTATCCAGATACCATTTATTATCACCCAGTTATGTGTATTTATTCTATTACAGAAATAGCCCATGTTTTGTTCATATTCCAATCAGATGTGTAAAAATTCAAATTCCAACTTGATATCATTAATACTGATTTATTGGATCAATCCACTTCCTATCTGTTATAATGGGAACATTTTTCAAAGTCGCACCAAATCCAGAATCAGATCCGGATCCAAATAATTTCAATCCCTTGTGTTGACATCATCATACAGAAGCTGTATACCAAGTTTGAAGTCAATCAGAACTGGAGTTTGGGAGAAGAAGATGATGGAAATTGTTTCTCCATAAGAGCCCATGTTAAATTTTCCGTCAGTTCCCGGATCCAGAAGAAGATCCTGATCAGCATGTGGACATTATGTTTGGGTCATCTCCCCATCAGGGCTGGACTGTAGAAATTTACTCTGGATATCATTTATATTTACTGAGTTATTGCATCCATCCACTTCCTATCACTTATAATGGGGAAATTTTTCAAAGTCGCACCAAATCCAGAATCAGATCTGGATCCAAATAATTTCACTAACTTTTGTTGGCATCATCATACAGAAGCTGTATACCAAGTTTGAAGTCAATCGGAAGTGTAATTTCAGAGAAGAAGACGATTGAAATTTTTGTAACGGATGACGGACGACGACGAACGCCACATGACGACAATAGCTTATGGCCTGTCGGCCGGTAAGCTAAAAACGTAGAGGAGGAGAAATGACCAAAATGTAAACAGATTATTGCAGTAAGTAGATTGCATAGTTGATTGTTGTAGTGTTATTATATATTCTATTATAATAATATATAAATACAGTATTTAAAATGACTTTTTGGCTGTTGCAGATGTTACTTTCTGTTGATTTATTGTGTTTTTGTTGGTATTTATCTCCACTGTGTACCTGAACGTGTACAAATGGCAAATACACTTATCTTACTTTACTGTATCTTATCTTATCTTATCTTATCTTATCTTATCTTATCTTATCTTATCTTATCTTATCTTATCTTATCTTATCTTATCTTATCTTATCTTATCTTATCTTATCTTATCTTGCCTTGCCTTGCCTTGCCTTGCCTTGCCTTGCCTTGCCTTGCCTTGCCTTGCCTTGCCGTAAAAACCTTTAATATAACAAGACAAAAATATGACACTAACATCTATGAAAAGATGTATTTAATATTGGCCATTATCAATAAACTGGTGCATTCATAGAATAGAATAGAATAGAGTCTATGTTGTTATTGCACTTGATCCAATCCTTGGTGCAAAAATACAAGAGATAAAAAATCAGATCAGATGTTACTGGATGAAAGTCTCCAACAGAACCAGGATAAAGAAGCAGTTGTTAATATTGCACCGAACAGCAGTTGGATGGAAACGAGCATTAATTAGCATTTCTTCTGAAAACTCAGTTAAAGTTTGGACTAATGTGGATGAACGACCACGAGAGTCTGGTCTGAGTTTAGTTGAATTTACTGATGAGCTCATTCTGTTCCCGTTTGTGTCGCGTTCAGGTCACCTTGGAAACGTCCGTGTTCTGTGTGTTGCGTTGAAGTACACCTCGTAAATCCAGGACTGACAGGCTTAATGAGGCTTTAGTCTGGTCTGAACCCACATTTAACCACAAAACTGGAGCTGACGTTCCATCAGTCATGGAAGTGAAGCCTGATAGTCAGCACTGAGTGTAATCGAAGACGTTCTGTCAATACTTATGGTTTGTAAAATGTCATGGGCCTTTATTCCTCTGATCCGTCCAGTTGCTGTAGAATCAGATCCAGTTTGTGAATATTATCCATCACTGACTTTAAATCTACAATCTAGGGCTGCACGATTTTGGCAAAAAAAAAATCCCGATTTTTTTCCTCTAAAAACTCGATTTTCGATTTTGATTTCGATTTTTGGGTAAAACTACAAAAGACAACAGAAGTCAGCATGTTGTTTTCGTGAGCAGCCAACAATGCAAGGCACTGCTCTGATCTCAAATCTGTGATGGTATCACGTGATGAACCCCCAGAAGTTTATTTTTTCTTAATTAAATCTTTATTGAATGAAATAGAGTATACAAACAATGTATGCAACAAGAAAATAACATAAGTTTGCCAGGGGGGATACACTATAATACAATGTCCAAATCAGAGCAAATACTTATGTTTTTTATAGCCTTTTTGTTTCCAGATTTATCTAACAGCTTTAAATAAAGTTCAACATCTTTAAAAAAATAAATAATATTTGTTTTTGTGTTACAGAACTTACATTTGTGAATGAAAAATTTAGCAAGTAAGAGGACTAAATTAATTATTTAAATTTTTTTATATATATATATATATGTGTGTGTGTGTTGTTGTTGTTGTTGTTTTTTTTAAAATTTTATTTATTTTTATTTTTTTTCCTGGGCATCTGGGCCCACAGAAGTGATACCAATGTAAGTCAGTGACAGGCATCAGTCGTGCGTGCGTGGACCAGGTTAATATAAGTGATCCACATGTGGTTCTGTTTAAACTGAGGGATCCGTGCGTGGAATAGACTGACCCAGGACACGCTGGAGGGATTCTATCCTGGAGCGGGTGGATGTGTGTGGGCACAGGGCTGTCTGGGCTCCTCTGTTGAGGCTGATGACCCCGTGACCCGGACCCGGATCGGAAGAAGACAGTACGGTACGGATCGGGGACAACGGAAGATGAGTGATCCGCATGCAGTTCTGTTTCAGTTGCGGGATCCGTGCGTGAAGCCACGGCTTACATTGCTATAAGTACTGCGGGCTCATGAACACATTTAAAGTCCGGCCATTGCACGGAGTTCTGTGACAGACCGCTGTCACTGATAGGAGGAGGAGCCTACGGGAGCCCACAAGCGCATGGCCCGCAGGCACGAGAGAGATGAAATCGATTTTACGATTTCCCTTTTTTATAAATCGTCCTAATTAAAAAATCCGATTTCGATTTAAAATCGATTAATCGTGCAGCCCTACTACAATCTGAACATAAAAAAACAGGACATAACACTTATGTAGAAACTTAAATGCTTCTACCTGCTGGAGGGGTTGCACAGGGGGACAAAGAGCCAAACCACAGTAGGGATGCAAATGATCGATTAATCCTTTAATCAGTAGTTGGTTGACCTTATCGATATAACAGTGAAACCAGTGTGAAGGCACCCTGGGTTATGGTATGTTGTTGCGTTGCATGCTGTGTGTTAATCACTGTGTCCTGTCTGTTGTGTGTTGTTGTGTGCTGTGTGTTGTATAGTGTATATTGTGTGTTGTGTATTGCGCTGTGATGTACAACTCCACCAGTAGATGTCACTAAACATCACACATTGAACCTTTAACAGTTGAATCCTGGTGGATGTTGAACCAGTCAATGTGTAAAGTCAGTCATTCAATGAGTAAAAACATATGCATTGGCACATTTTAGCATTTAACATTTGACCTAGCACACAAAAATAATAATGTATATGAACCAATGTTGGTCTTAATCAGTGACATATGACAGGATGAAAAACAAAAACAAAAACAAATTTTTTATGTAGAATATTGAGAGAGAAAATTGTGGGGGGTTTTTTACATCAGAGTAATGAACATGGCATTTTAAGAGTTAAAATGACAGTTATTGAGTGTTTGGTATTTTTATTTATGGCTCAAGTCGATGAAATAGAAAAAAGTGTTCAAAAAGTTAAAACCGAACTGTATGTAAAACAGTTGGAAGTGTCTCCGTCCTCAGTCCTGTTGGGCTACCTTTGTCATGTGTCTGTTACCACAGAGTCATTCAGCACTCTGGTTCTATCCTGTGTAGACAACAATGCTTCTGGTATTTGTCTTTAGTGGATTCTAACAGTTTGTCATCCATTCACGTATGGTTTCCATAAATATCTGCATCCAGGTGGAAATGGGAAAACTGGGTTCAATTGGTGTAATACGTATTGATTGATTGTTGTATTTATTTTGAATATGAATGGCAAAACGGAAGAAGATAAATAAAACACTTCAACATAAGACATATAATATGTATTCAAAAAGGAGTGAGAAGAAGCATAACTTATAAACTCCACCCCTTCTCCTTAAATAATTAGTAACAGTAATAATCCTCCTTGTCTAAGCATATAGATACTATATACTATAATATGACTGATACTTATTATATATGGCGCTGTACACAAACACAGACAGAGCCGATGGCAGGATACACTCAAACCACAGAAGAATGCACTGAGCATGTGCAGGAGGTTCCACCTGGGGTTTTCTTCTTCTGGTCACATGGTCCTATGGTTGTCATGGTTTCCATACAGTGGCGTTGGTCCTGTTCATACGCCAACACCAGGGCGGAGCTGGGACGTGTTTACACTCTGGGACCCATTCGACAAAAATACCGTTTCAGGCACCGACAACGCCGGTGTCATGTGAACAAAGACTCAACCCGTAGTAAACTGTAGTGGACTGACATAGTTACCTCCGCCAAGGAGGTTATGTTTTTGCCAGGGTTTGTTTGTTTGTTTGTCTGTTTGTTTGTCTGTCCGTTAGTGTGCAACATAACTCAAAAAGTTATGGACAGATTTGGATGAAATTTTCAGGGTTTGTTGGAAATGGGATAAGGAAGAAATGATTAAATTTTGGTGGTGATCGGGGGTGGGGGGGCCCACGGGGGGGCCCATTTCCAACAAACCCTGAAAATTTCATCAAAATCTGTCCATAACTTTTTGAGTTATGTTGCACACTAACGGACAGACAAACAGACAGACAAACAAACAAACAAACAAACAAACCCTGGCAAAAACATAACCTCCTTGGCGTGGGGGGGCCCACGGGGGGGGGGGGGCACTGATCAGCCTTGGCGGAGGTCTGCGCTCTCCGAGTGCTTCTAGTTTGGTTGTGGTGTGTATGGAGGGGGCCATATACTCCATATATGACCACAGTTACTATGGCAACAAGAGGACAATGAGTTCATGGAACAGTGTCCATGACTGGATCTGGGACAACAACATGTCCTTACTACTGATTGGAACAGGACAAATGAGAACATCTAATTGGCTCTGTGGAAATAGACACACCCATATTTGGTGCCTCAGTACTGTGGACGTAGACATTACCTAAACATTGTGTCATTATTCCTCCTCTGTGCTGATTAGGGATGTCACGATACCAAAGATTCAGGAATCGATACCGATACCACTAAATATAATAGAAGCGCTCCACCAGCTAGGGATGGGAATCGATAAGAATTTAACAATTCTGATTCCATTATCGATTTTGCTTATCGATACGATTCCTTCCTCCTTCTCATCGGGTGAGGGAATAAAAGAGTACAAATGGGTGTGTTTGCATGAACTGTCTTTTATATTTCCATCTGCACAGAAAATATAACATATACAGTATGAACGAATAATAATAACAAATGACGCAGGGCTTGGTTGGGGCGGGGGGGGGGGGGGGGGGGGGGGGGGGGTGAAAGTGAAACTTAAGACTCTTTACTAATTCCTCTATTGCTGCATTTCCACTACATGGAACTGATTCCACTCGGCTCGTCTCCTGTTGTGCACCTCATTTCCTTTTCCCTTCCTTCAGAAACTTGTATTTGAGGGGGTTCGACGTTTGTGTCCGCACCGGAACCGGAACTGGGTCCGGTGTTCACTCTGCCACTACATTCACAAGCATCGCTAAGTAGCGCATCAAATATGTGACATTCCTGTCAATGAATCACATGCTGTGGACAAATGTTTGAGCAGATTGGAGGGATTCCACCCTTCTGAAGAAATGGAAGTCTGGACAGTGTTCCAGTGGACCTTGTGTGGTCTGTTTGAACCTGGTGTGGTCTGTTTGGACCTGGTGTGGTCTGTTTGGACTTGGTGTGGTCTGTTTAGACCTGGTGTGATCTGTTTGGACTTGGTGTGGTCTGGTTAGACCTGTGTGATCTGTTTGGACTTGGTGTGGTCTGGTTAGACCTAGTGTGATCTGTTTGGACTTGGTGTGGTCTGGTTAGACCTGGTGTAGTCTGTTTGGACTTGGTGTGGTCTGTTTGAACCTGGTGTAGTCTGTTTAGACCTGGTGTGATCTGTTTGGACTTGGTGTGGTCTGGTTAGACCTGGTGTGGTCTGTTTGGACTTGGTGTGGTCTGTTTGAACCTGGTGTGGTCTGTTTAGACCTGGTGTGGTCTGTTTGGACTTGGTGTGGTCTGTTTGGACTTGGTGTGGTCTGTTTAGACCTGGTGTGATCTGTTTGGACTTGGTGTGATCTGTTTAGACCTGGTGTGATCTGTTTGGACTTGGTGTGGTCTGTTTAGATTGGTGTGATCTGTTTGGACTTGGTGTGGTCTGTTTAGACCTGGTGTGATCTGTTTGGACTTGGTGTGGTCTGGTTAGACCTGGTGTGATCTGTTTGGACTTGGTGTGGTCTGGACCGCGGTCCGCCTGTTAGTGACCACTGTTGTAGTTTCTTATTGTCAACATTTGGTATCGGCAGTTGTCCAAATGGGCCAGACTGTATAAAACTGTATCGAACCATCGGACCAGTACCAATGTGGAGCCCTGATGGTATCACATGTCAGATGTTTAAAGCTGAAGAACAGAACTCACCTTGAATCCTTTGAACAGATCTGGGTGTCTGTCTCCAAGGTGCTTTGATAGGTTCGTGGTACCCCCCTGCCCCTTTGTTTGAATTTCACG
The DNA here is from genome assembly GCF_902148855.1 of Sphaeramia orbicularis. Lineage (NCBI taxonomy): Eukaryota > Metazoa > Chordata > Actinopteri > Kurtiformes > Apogonidae > Sphaeramia > Sphaeramia orbicularis. Next base: position 51,506,751 of record NC_043971.1, read on the forward strand.
GTGGCGGTGCTTACACAGTAGCTTATGTGTCCATAACCGTGTCGTGGTCGTCTACCGGAAATACTTCCACACATGACATTTGGTTCTTTTTTGTCCCTTAGAGGAGGCGGAGCTTTAGCTGCAGCTGTGTCCTTTCTTTCAGTAGTTCCTGTACCTGTTGTATGTGTACTGTCGGCGCGTACTGACCACATCAATTCTGGTAGAGTAGTAGCCTTCCGATGGTACCGATCCTTAAAAAAATGAGTATCGACGTTTTTTTTTGTTCATCGTAGTATCGAATGGTATCATACGTATGGGTTCTCATGACATCCCTAGTGCTGATTATGTGCTGTTGGTGATTAGAAGGACCTGTACGATATTGAAGGGTTAACACCGTTTCTCTTCTTGAATCCTAATTGTCTCGGAGGCAGATGAAGACAGTCGTGTTTTTGTGGATGTGGATCAGGAATGCACACGGAGATAAGATCTGAACACCCCGCAGATCCCTGACCTACATAAACACCTCACATGAACATTGTTTGAGGATAAAGTGTGACTCCAAACACTGCGGGCGTAAAAGTCACATGAGGAAAATCCAAACACATTTGAATAAGAACTGGTTTCATTATAATAGTGTTGGATGTTCTACCTACAGCATCAGATGTCATTTACAGGGCAGGTGTTACCATTATGCTACAATACAAAATAACAACACAAAGATAATAATAAGATAATAGTAAAATATAATCAGTCTTTTTTAGATTCTACACAAAAAATGTCTTTCACACATTTTATCTTGTGAACTCAGATTGAAATTTCACACTATTTAATTAAAGAAAATTAACATGGAAAGCACAAAATTACAGACTGCAGGTATGTTTTTGTCTGGTTTCATCATTTTATGAATAATTTAACGTCTGGTTTCAGAATTAAAATCAGCTCTTAAAGAAGCTCCATGTTCTACTATGTTATATTTTATATATAAACGCCAGAGTAAATAAACATGATAAAAGCCAAATTACGTCCAATTCAGACCAACTGCAGCCATTAAACAAACAAATCTGGACAAATCTGGTTGTGTTTTAGGTTCTCACATTTATTTTATATTTACTTGGTTTTGAAATTAAGAAAACCATAAATTCAACTGTGACGTCATGTTGAAGATGTTGACGTATGTGAACTGAATTCATGTTGTTGCGAGTGTTTCTGTCCACTAGGGCTGGGTAAAAAAATCGATTTAATATATCTTAGATCGATCTCATTTTAATTTTGCGTAATCGAATAATAGTGGATGAGATCGATTTTTCAGAGCAGGACCGGGAGTACGCGGAACTGCGGGCGGCTCCGTCTTGCGAACCCCTGGGGAAGACTTGGTCTCACTCAAGACGGCTCTGACGCAGAAAAGACGCAGAGGAAGGGTGAGGAAAACCCCTCCTCCCCCTCCACCTGGCCTCAAAGTCGAACCTGCAGTGTGAAGGAAGTGGCCACCCAGCGAGTTGTGGAACCCGGTCGTTCTTGGAATAATAACTTGGATCCATACTATCACCTATGGCTGAGTATGGAGTTAGAGGAATAGTAAAGCGGCAATGTCCGACTGCTACGCCCCCCCCCCCCCCCCCCCCCACTGCACCCCAACCAACATTCACATAGCGTACACACCCCCCAGCCCCGCTCCGCTCCGACCAACAATCATGGAGCACCCCCACCCCCCACCCCCAGTGAGTAGAAGCCTCCAGCCATAAAACAGAATAAAGATGACAAAGAAGTCCGTTCTGAACCACTGCACAAACATGGCAATGTTTCTGTCCCGTTCATTATTTAAGAGCAGATTCAGCTACTTACTGCTGAAACGTCATATTTATTTCCTTTCTAATATCAATATTGACACCAGTATTGGTGTGTTGCATGACTGCGGTACTCAAATAATCAGGTTACAACTCAAAATTGTACTTTGGTTTCACTAAATTACTTTGAATCAGTCAATTAATACTGAATCGAATTGATATTGAATCGAATCAAATCGAATCGTGATTAATTGATTCAGAACCTTATGAATCAAAATCGAATCGATTATGGAAATTGGCCATGATACCCAGCCCTACTGTCCACTAGAGGGAGTCATGAGTCTGTCATGATGATGAAAACTAATAACAGTTTCAGAGTCCAAGAAAAGAACTGATAAAAGCAGAGTCATAGTTTTCTCCACTGGATTCAGCTGTAAATGTAAAGAATGGAGTCTGATGGTAAATGTTAGCATTTCCTCTACACAGGTGGGAGCTATGAAGGTATAAAGTTATTATGGGATGTTCTTATTGTTGCTAAGTTGCAGTTTGTTGATCGACAGTTCAGATTAAACTATTGAAGACACAAACCGTACAGAAAACAGAGGTGATTAGTGGTTTTATTGTGGCTGTTTTCAGTCTAAAAACAGAGCTAAGCTAACAGAGCTAAGCTAACAGAGCTATAATGTTAACTATCTGCCAACGTAGCACATCGACTTTATAAGACAGTGTTATTTTAGCCGCTGTTTAAATAAGTGTCTGTGAGTTTTAGTTTGAAGAAGAAAACGCAATGAAACTTTAATACAGATGTGGTAACAAATAGGTTTATTTATTTATTCACCTTTTAGTTCAGTTTTACTGTTTTTTTTTTTTTATACTAGTTTTCCAAGTTTTCATCAGTTAAAACCATCTCTTAGTTTTATTTTATTACACTATAGTCGACTTTCACCACCTTTAAGCCTGGAATAAACATCAAATAGTTTGGTTTTACAATTGTTTAGACTTGTTTTTACCAAATTTTAGTCTGTTTTAACATCCTTTAGTTTAGTTTTACTGTGTTTTATACTAGTTTTACCAAGTTTTCATCTGTTAAAACCATCTCTTAGTTTGGTTTTACTATACTTTAGTTTAACCATCCTTTAGTTGGGTTTAGCATCTTTTAGTTTCATTATATCCACCTTTTATTGTAGTTACTGTCTTTTCTTTTATTTATTTATTCTGATACCGTCTGTGGATACATAGCGTTTCATTGGTGGTTTAAGTGTGTTCTGGAACTAGACCACCCCCTGCTGATCAGAGAGTGGAACATTAATTCTATATAAAACTATTCTAAATGTATAATGATTTGACGAACAGAGCTAAGCTAGCAAAGCTAAGCTAACAGATATTAAATGTAAACTATCAGCTGATGCAGCATGAGAAGGTTATAAGACAGTGTAATTTTGATCGACTGCTGGCAGTAATTTGTTGGTGGTTTTTGTCACCGTTGGTTTGTTGTGTTTCACATCTTCTCCCTGATATTTATAGATTTAAACATCACTGTCTTTAGAAATAAATACATTATTGGTCGCCTCATAGCCTAGTTACCTTAGTCATATTTTTGGTCAGATTGTTTTTGATTGATTGATGTATTTATTTTGAATATAAATGTCAAAACAGAAGAAAATAAATAAACAAAACACTTAAACATAAGACATATAATACATATTCGAAAAGGAGTGAGAAGAAGTACAACTTATAAACTCCACCCCTTCTCCTTATGTAATTAATAACAGTAATAACCTTCCCAGTCTAAGCATATCTATACTATATGTTATAATATGTCTGATACTTATTATTAAATAATTAGGTTTCTGGCTTTATATTATTATGAACAAATATAATATGATTTACATAAACATATATTACAATAACACATATATGTAAAAATACATATTGTGATATCGAAGTAATTTGGTTCTGTACCTTTTTGTGCAGTTATTCTATGAGGCTAATGTTATGGTAGTTATTGATTATGACAGTTAAAGTAAATATTCAGGGTTTTTCAGTGACTTCTTGAGTTCAGATATTTCTAAAATCATCATCAGTGTCATTAACGTCCATCCTCTACAAACCCACTGCGCTTGTCTGTAATTTTAATGGGATGTTCAGTGGTTTTAAAGAAATCCCCCAAACCGTGGTTGTAGTGCAGAAAACAAAGGCAGTGACTGTGAATGGAGGTGGACACCGAGGTCTTCCGTGGGTCATCGGGGGCTCGTCAGTGTTGGGAAGGCCCGTCCCTTCGCCATGTGACAGCACATGCTTTCATGTGATACGCTGATGTGCTGCGAATCTGGAAAGCTTCCATTTGAAATTCCAATTTAATGGAATTTTCGCTGCAGAACAGAAAATTCAGTCAGCAGTCGTGTGAGGAGGTATGCAGATAGAGCCGGCAGAGCTGAAGCACGTTCACCATGAGCGGACGGACCACGAGTTCAGGCGCAATCGGTGAGAAAAACCACCCTTTTAATCCTGTCTCAGACTAGATCCACTGGGGGACGTTTGATGGTGTTTTAAGTCCATCTGAGTGAAAAAATAGACATGTTTAAGTGTGTGGAAGAACCAGGACTGTCTCCGTTCTGTCTTAGATTCATGTTGGATTTGTCCTTTTAAGGCAGTGGGCATGGAACAGTGAACGATGGACTGAGTCTTAAAGATGAACCTGAAGGTGTCGTTGACTTTGGTCCAGTTTGATTCATGAACATGTGACTGATCCACAGTTGGTTCTACTCCTGTCAGGGGCCTGGTTTATTGTTTACATGACCACCTTGTTCTGCTGCTTCTTCAATTTCCCTTGGGATCAATAAAGTATCTGTCTGTCGGTCTGTCGGTCTGTCGGTCGGTCGGTCGGTCGGTCGGTCGGTCGGTCCCTTTCCAGATTGAATGGATGCAGTTTGTTTACAGCAGAAGTGTCAAAGGGTCCACATTCAGCCCAGTTCAGACTCAAATGGGCCGGAACAGTTAAATAATTACTTATAAATAATGACAACCCCACATTTTTGTCTTTACGTGCCAAAATGTTTACATTCACAAACTAACATCCATGAACAACATGAAATTTCTTAAGAAAATGTGTAATTTTTCCAATATTCTGTCACAGTTTATCATTTACACATGTGTATTTAAGCTTAGAGATCACAGTGAATCTGCAAATACACAAAACATGTAATAACAGGCATCTGGAACTGAAAAATAGAGCATTTAACCCCTTGGACTTTGCCTCAGTATTCAACAGTTTCTGTAACGTGGTGCTGTTATTTATTTTATGACATTCTTCTAATCTTTGGATCATTTTTGTTTTGTTTTGTTAATCAATAGTAGCATCAATGAGTCATGGAGACGAATTCCATGTTTTATTTTAATGTACAGGGTTGTTGAATTTAGGCAAAAGTATTTGCCAAAATACTACTCACAGCATCCATCAATGTATAAACTTGTAATTCTTCCCCAGTCCGAACGACAAAAACAATAAATAAATAAATTAGGCACCTTTTTGAAAAGGGTTTTACCTCTTTTTCAGTGAATTTTGTTTTATTGAATGCATATAATTTTTTCTGTTATGATGTAATGTTTGTGCTTCATACCATGTATTTGGTGATGAGCAAAATAAAATAAAATAAAATAATGTACATAATTGAGCCCGGAAAACTTGTTTAATTACGATTATGATAATTCTGCCTAATGTGACTAATTTCCATCATAATTATTGTATGTGTTTTATTCAAATGGACAAATCTGCACTTAATTTAGCATCTGCTTGACAGTAACAACATAAAGCATTTATTTATATACAACTGTAAATACTAGGGCTGTCCAAATTAACGCATTAACACGGATTAATCTATCATCATGGGTAGGGATGGGAATCGAGAACCGGTTCTTTTTGAGAACCGATTCCCAGTAGCTCGATTCCTTGGAATTGTTTGCCTGCCTGCTTAACGATTCTGCCTTCGTTGTGCATGCGCGATGACGTCACACGCACGCTGCATTGTTTTGGTCAGAACATAACCAACATGGCGCTGAGGCAGAAACAGTCTGAACAGAGGACAGCAGGTCCAAACAGACCACACCAGGTCCAAACAGACCACACCAGGTCCAAACAGACCACACCAGGTGCAAACAGACCACACCAGGTCCAAACAGACCACACCAGGTGCAAACAGACCACACCAGGTGCAAACAGACCACACCAGGTGCAAACAGACCACACCAGGTCCAGTTGAACACTGTCAAAGCTTCCATTTCTTCAAAAGGGTGGAATCCCTCCAATCTGCTCAAACATTTGTCCACAGCATGTGATTCAGTTGATTCTCTTCTTAACGGCACTTGTGAATCTAGCGGCAGAGCGAACACCAGGCTGTCATCCGGGCCCAGTTCTGGTTCCGCTGCAGGCAACAAATGTCATACCCCCTCAAATACACGTTTCCGAAGGTAGGGGAAAGGAAATGAGGTGAACAACAATGGGACACGGGCCGAGTCGAACCAGTTCCATGTAGTAGAAATGCAGCAATAGAGGAATTAGTAAAGATTCTTTAGTTTCACTTTCACTGTACACCCCCCCAAACCGGGCCCGGTGTCATCTGTTCTTATTATTTGTACATACTGTATATGCTATATTTTCTGTGCAGATGGAAATATAAAAGACAGTTAATGCAAACACCTGTTTGTACTCTTTTTTTTCCCTCACCCAATGAGAATCGATAATCAATATCAGATCGATAAGCAAAATCGATAATGGAATCGGAATCGTTAAATTCTTATTGATTACCATCCCTAATCTTGAGTAATCTGATTAAAAATTTTAATGGTTTGACAGCACTAGTAAATCGATTTAGGCAGTAAGGGCTTCACTTTATGGTCTCCACAACTCCACTGTCTTTTGTGTAATATTTGTACTTTACAAATTCAACTCATAAGCCTGATCGGACCCTTTGGAGGGCTGGTTTTGGTCCACGTACCATATATTGGACACCCCTGGTTTACAGTCTTTTGGATTTTACATGCTTTTACACTTTTCTTTAACACATATATGAATATAAAATAGTCAAGAATCATGTTTTTCTATAAAATGTTGGACCTCTAGACTCCAATAATATGAACTGGAGTAAAAACTAAAACTCAAATGCCAGTAAGAGCCACTAATGTCCTGTTTAAAGTCATATGTTTAGTTAATTATTATGTTCAGACAAGATTAAGATTTATGGTAAACAATAGACTGTATTACGTTAACTAAAAACTCAATTAACCAAAAATAAATATGGTTGTAAACATTCAAACACTTGATCTGAATTGTTTTACTTCCATGGGTGTAATTTTCCACTTGGTTTTTGTCCACAGAGTTTAGTTGACTTTATGAATCTGATACTGTTCTGGACTGAGATTTCATGCAATATTTAGACATTATCCAGAAGAAACCTGAAACAGATCTGCTCATAGATGAAGTAAATTCGATTCTATAAGATTAGAACCAAGAAAAATCAATAAAATGAAGGAACCAGACCATAAATGACAATCTCAGAGGCCACAGGTGTTCATTGGAACGTTGTGTCTGATGTGTTTGACTCATTTTTACTTGTACGTCTGGGTTTACTGCATTTGTGATGTTGTTTTTCCTCTTATTTTTTATCTTTTTTGAGTTATGTAACGTATGCTTTTCTACAATTTTCGCTCATATTTGACTCGAACTGTGACAATTATTAACGTAGGAATCAGAGTCTGCAGGTGTGTTCTGTTTTTGTCTTTTTATGCTTATTTCTTGTCGAATAAGAACTCGACAAAGTCAAAACATGAACTCGAACTTTCACATCATTTTCTTCCTTATTTTGTCTTGTTGCGTCTTTTACACCATTGCACCCATTTTTTTTCTATTCTATTCAACATTTTCTCTTCTCTTTTTAAATGTACATTGTTGTGTTTTATCTTTGGCTTTTACATAATTTTCATCTCATTCTGTCCTTAGATCCTAATTTAACACCGAAAACAACCATCTGGTTTCTTCATCTTTCACTCAGAACCAAAAATCAGCCTTTAACCTGAAAGAGAAGATGATTTATCGACTGATGTGAATATTTTCGATCCTACTTTTATCCTCATATTTCTGTTCTTGTTGCAGGACCAAATTCTTACTTTAAACCTATAAGGACTCCCATTAGAACAGGCCTAGATTTATTGATGTTTTTGTAATAAAAGTGTCAGAAAATGTCTTTTTTGCCAATTCTTTTGCCCCTTTTGTCAGGAAGAACTTAACTTTCAGTATCTTTCCATTAATTATCATTATTATATGTAATAAATGCTTAAAACTAAATAAACTGAATTGATTTTTTAAAATCATATTTATTATGAAAAACAACTGTAAATGTTCATAATGAAACTTTCTGAGTTTATATAAATAACCTTTCCTGTCTTTTCCATGTGTTGATCCACTGTAGTTGTTCTAGATCATTGTGTGTCCATGTTCTTCTTGTTCTTTTTGGTTCTTTGGTGTCATTTGGATCCTGTTGATAGTCTGTGTTCACTTTGGGTCTAGTTGTAGACAGAGCCGATCATTTCACTGACAAAAACATCCATCATCTGATTCAAATACACACACTGCATCTGTGTATGAACTGGAGAGATCTGACTATAGATTTACACATATATACAAATATACACACATTTAGAGAATATTTACAGATGCAATACAATTATCAGTCAACTATACAAACCACAAAAATACAGATAAAATAGTGGGAAAAAAGGAGAAAAAAACCCAGCAAAACCTGAGAATCACACTAGTAGAACTCTTCAAAACAGCATTATCACTATTATATACAATTATTTACAAGAATCCACCACTAAAACCTTGATAAAACACTAATAAAAGTTATAAAAATCTTCCATCTCTCTCTCACTGACTGCACTCTGCTGCTCTAAGCCCCGCCCACTTCCACACCTCTCCCTCAGCCAATGCAGACCTCTACCCTAATGGGTTCTAGACCAATAGGAACAACCCAACCTCAGATAAAAGATGACGATGGATTTTGTCGATATAATTTGAATGACTGTGGATGTAAAAATGTGTCACCATAGACACAGTCGTCCAAAAAGGGTTTTTAGTTTTTAGTTTAGTTTTTTTTCTTCACACTATTTTTATTGGTATTTAAGTTTTATAATGAAAAGTAAACAAAGTAAATAATAATATACATAAAGAACATGAATCAGAACAACGCAAACACTCATACACACACCCATTCACACCACATAGACTTGCACCAAATTATATATTAATATATGTATGAATAACATACATATATTCTTATGAACATGTGTACATATATGTGAAAAAAAAACTAAATACAGCAGTCATGATAATAATAAAAAATAAAACAGTAATAATTAATTTTTAGTAGGGATGTAACAATATGAAAATTTCATATCACGGTTATTGTGACCAAAATTATCACGGTTATCATTATTATCACGGTATTGTTGAAATTTTGCTCAAAATGTTCAAAAAGTACTCATACACACACTGAAATAATTTAACCAAGTTATATTTTAAAAAATAATATTAAAATAAAATAAAATAATTGGCACAATGCACTTTCGCTTGGCAGAAACATTCAAATATTAACCCTTAGTGGTCTGAGCCTATTTTGTCCGTTTTTCAGTACTTTTGATTTTGCCTTTACATACAATATAAACAAATGTTTACTATACCCATGTGTGGTATTTTTTTTTTCAGCACAACTTCATCTCTATCATCTGTCTATTTTTTTTCACTGTAACCTACTGTATCAACACAAAAGGCCTGAAAACACAAAAAAATATAAAATCCAATTGGAAAAATGTATATACTTTATTGCATAAATAACACACAGATGCTTAACGAACCTTTTCAAGGACTTCAAAAGTGAATATTGGTTCCAAATATTAGGTATATAAAATTAAAATTGTAAGACATTTAAACTATACTATATTTGATATAAAAGCAGATCTTTACATAGGGTTTTTTTCCCCTAAAAGTGTGGTAATCAAACACGGTTATCATGATAATTAGAATTTAAACGGTAATACTAAACGTCTGCAATTTTACCGTGGTTTATCGTTACACCGGTAATTGTTACATCCCTAGTTTTTAGTTTAGTTGATTTCAGACACAAACAATACAAAATATAGGGGAAAAAAAAAGACAAGACAAAAAAAAAAGAAAATGGAACAACTGTTGTGCCTTAAAGGGAGTATGAATTACCCTCTGTTTATCCAGTCCCACCCTCGTTTACCTTTATTTACCGTTGTCTTTTTCTACTGTTCTGTGTCAGTGTGTGAGTTCTGGTGTTCTCCAGTCAGTGTCTGTGGGAGGGTTTGTGTATGTTTTTGTTTTTTTGTCGTATATTGTTGACTCTTTCCGTCCTTACATCTGTTGGGTTTTTTTTTTTGGGTTTTTTTGTGCTGCAGCTCAGACATGAGTGGGGCCAGTAACACTCTGGCCAGGGAGTTCCTGACGGACGTCCATCAGCTGTGCAGCGCCGTGGCCCAGAGGGCAGAGTCGCGTGACGAGGACGAGGAGGAGAGTCACATGGTGGCCCTAGGGGAGTACCTGGTCCGGGGGCGGGGCTTCCTCCTGCTCAGCACGCTGGACGCCATCATCGACCAGGTGAGAAACGGTAGAGATGAAACGGATCCAGAGAAGGAAGAAGCTGATTGGTCGACACAGACCGACTCATAAAACTGACACTGAAATGAAAATATAGGACCATCAGCTGTATGTCACCAGCATATTCTGTCAAGAATCAATGCAGGAGATCAATCTAACAATAGAAGTGGGCGGGACTTTCACTGGAAGAGAACTCAACTCATCCAATCACAGTCCATATATGACTTCTATCAGTGATCAATAGGAACTAGGCTGGTATCTGGAACCATTTACATGTTCTAAACCATCAACATATGGACCAGTAGAAGGAAAGGAACATTTGTAATATTTCAGTGAACAAAATGATCAACAAAATGAATAAAGTAATACACAAAAAGAACAAAATAATCAACAATATTAACAAAAAATTCCACAAAATGAACAAATTAATCAAGAAAATGGACAAAAATAATCATTATGTGTAAAGGCACATTTTTAATATTTAAAAACTTAAAAAATCTAAATTTCTCAAAACTGAACAAACTTTATAGACATTGTCCCAAGGAAGATACACATAAAATTTAAATGAATACGACCAATAATTTCAGAGAAGATGTTTAAAGGAAATTTACAATGATGCCGACAGCCATGCCGGAGCCTTGGCCTTGACCAGCTCACAGCCTATTGGTCAGTGAGATAAAAACAGCTGACTTTACTGAACCGTCCAGTGGGTTTTACCTCCAGGAGTAAATAGATGTGTGTATTATCTGAGCTCATTTCTGTCCTTTTAAACAGTAGAAGTCAAAGTTAATGATGGGGTCTCCACATTAACCTCGTGGTCATTGATAATCCATACAGAGCTACATGTGTCTAAGTGAATCTGCTCTGATCAGATCTGGTCCATGTGGAACTGATCTGCAGATGCATGAGTGTTGAACTGAGGTCGTTAAAGGGTTTCATCTCCAGATGAGGTCTGACTTTTATCATGCGTTTCCATTCAACTCCAGTGACAGACATGATGTGCAGATACGTCCATCTGTCACAGACACATGAAGGATTTCATACAGTGTTTTTCAACATGGGGTCGCCTGAAATTTCTAGTAATTGATAATTAAATAAAATTCTGAATAAAAACGATAAAATGATAAAATGATTCAGTATATATTTCATTCTAATTTAAACACCACACACTTTTCCTAATAAAAATCCAGTTCAAATAAAATGCAGGATATAATATCTGAGAGGGCATATCCTGACTGACCTGGTCATGTGACCATGTGCGTTACTACGCTTCAACCTGCCGGACACAGTCTCAATCAGAAAACTGAACCAAACAGAATGGACAGATTTCTTCACCCGCCTGGCCCCACTAAGACATCTAAGAGAAAGTGAGAAGCAGACACCAAAAAGGTGCATTATATACATTATATAGACTAAATGTCCTCTAAAATTAATGTTTATTTGCAGCATAGTATACCTGATCAAAAACAAATTGCTTTTAGCAAAAAAATGTCTGGTCACCAGACATTTGTGATTTCAAAATGGGGTCACAAGCCAAAAAAAGGTTGAAAAACACTGGTTTAGTACATTATTTAAAGTGGTCATATTTATCTAAACCCACTTTTCTTAGTCTGTGGTTCATTTCTTTGTGTATTTGGACCCTAATAGTTCATACAGTTTGAATTTGAACCCTCCAGCTGCTGCAAAACTATCTTTATATTCATTTGGACAAAAATCCCATGGATTTCTCCAACCTGTTTGAATTCCTTCTTAACTGGTTGTGTCTCTAACTCATTCTGTCTCCACATTTGCACATATCAGGTCCAGACTTCAGACCAACATTTCTCCAGTATTTCTCCGTAATTGTTTGTCGTCATCAGCGGTTGTCTTCCAGATTGAAAATATCTCCAAACTTGGAGCCCAGTACCTCAAATGTTCAGCTGTTGGTTGAACGGGACAGAGCAGCACAGCTGACAACCTGGAGGGGGCGGGGCCTGAAGTGGCTGATGTGCATTTAAAGGGCCAGCGCTCCAAACCACCTTTCTGGTGTTATTACTCAGAAATAGGGTTGAAGATGGACCTGTGGAGTTGAATGAATGAAGAATTCACACCCAGAGTATTTACATTTTATGGAGACCACAGGGAAATGTGGGAAAAGGAAGAATTACATTGAAAAAAGACAAAATATCACTCGTTTAAAGATTCCAGATTTCCACCACGGCTGTTGTGTTTATATTTCACGTGTGGATGTTTGTGGAGTGGGAGTTTACACCAGACTGAATGTGCACCTGCCTGCAGCCTCGGTTCATTTAATATCAATGATTATCACAGTAAATGTCAGGTTATTATAGCTTTACAGTTTAAGGACTGATATTTAAGCAAAAGGTCGAGAAACCAGATGGTTAAATTAGACCTAAAAAAAAAGTCCTAAAATAATGAGAAAAATAGTAAAAATGCCACCAGTAAAGAAAAATTAGGCAGAAAAAAACATAAAAGACACGACTGGACAAAAACACAACAGCAAATGAGTGAAATAATTAAAGAAAGTAATAAGGAGAGGATGGATCAGAGGAAGGAGGAGGGATTTGGTAAAGATATGAGCTCATTTTCTTTTAGACACCAGAGTTACTAAGTAATTTATGTGTAATTTAGAGTAAAACTGTCAGTGGTTTTGTCATTGAACTAGAGCAGGGGTTTAGTTTAGGTTCACCATTCAGTCAAATTTGATCTAAACTGGGCCAGACCCCTAAAATAACAACAGAAATATGTATACATTAATTTAATTTAATTTAATTTATTTTATTTTAATGTATATTTTCAATTATTTTCTGCACATGAACTGAAGGTAAAACATGACTCTACTATTTCTACTACTGTTTCATAGGCAAATTTAATATGTGTTTTTTGTTGTTATTTCATAGTTTTTTCTATTTTTCTAAATTAAAACCTCAGTTAATTAAATGAATGTGGTTTCTGACCCGGTGCTTCTTGGTTCTGATGAAATGGTTGAAGGTCAGATAAGCAGTAAACCTGTTTGGACCAGGATGAGCTGGAGTTTCTCTGAAGTAATGTTCGTACAAATCGGTCCATAAACACTTGAAATGGAGTCAGAATCTTTTATTCTTGGACTCTAGTTTCATTTGGAGCATGGATCTGTGAGTCGGATCATTCCACAGTGGGTAGAAAACACCAGGACGCTGTCATGAAGCCTCTGATTATTTTTAATTTACACCTGGAGGAGGCTGATTGTTTTTAATTAACACTTGGAGGAGCTGCTTCTCCGTCCAGTGAGGAATGCTCCGGATCACATGACGTCGTCCACGTGGATGCTGCATTTCCCCGAACGCCGGCCCCCTGGCCCCATGGCCCCGCCCCCAGCATTCCAGACACATTAAAGACGCATTTACAGAAGATAAACACACACTGAAACGGTTTAAAACAGTTGAACTGGAGGTGTTTTCAGTACAGATAGGGTAAGATAAGATGTAATACTTTGATATAATTTTTAATTTTTTATTGGACTGTTTTCTCTCTGTAGCACTCTGAGATTCTGCCGAATGAAAAATGCTTTATAAATGCAAATTTTTATAGTTATTATTATTATTATTAGATCAGATCAGACAGACTTTATTGATCCGTCTGTGGGGAAATTCCTCAGCTGACAGCAGCAAAATACAAAAATAAAGTGCACGGAAGACAGAAACCAGAAAATATGCACTAGTGAAACTATGAAAAAATATGAAGAGAAACAAATTAATCTGCGACACGAGTGTAGGTGTTTTTAGAGGTGGACAAAGTATTCAGATACATAAAAATACTCATATTTAATGTGTCTGTAGATGGTATTAAACCGGATATTATTACATCTGTGTATTATCTCAGAAAATGTTGATTCAATTGACAAAACAGACAAAACCTTTCTGCTCGTAATTATCATCCTAAATGTCGATAAGTGCTTTCACACTCTGAAAACCGAACAGAGTGGAAAACTGAAAAAAAAAAAAAAAAAAACGGGAAAAAAACAAGTTAAACTGTGGGTGTAGCAAAAAACAAACAAAACAATGTCTGATATAAAAGATGTAACTGGATGAAAACAAGAAAATTAAGTGTATTTATTAGCATTGTTATAACAAGTGGTGTACAAAGATATGAATAAAATTCATAATGTATAGATAAAATAGCAGAAATCTGAATAAAAATATACTGAAACTGGTAAAAATAGGCACAAAATAAAATAGGATAAAAACATCTAAAACACAACCGGCAGATAAAATAAATAAAAATCACACTTTCTAAGTTTAAAAGAGATTTAAAGTGTTCAATGGACACTTAACATGTGATACAAGACGCAATTTAAAAAAAAAAAAAAAAAAAAAAAGACAAAAACAACATAAAGATGCAACCGGATGAAGATTATTTAAAGATAATAATAATAATAATAATAATAATAATAATAATACAGAATCTGCAGAGATACATTCATGTACGTCCAGTTTGAGGTAAACGTCCTCGGTTCTGTTGGACCTCTGTGTTCTGGGGAGTGTGTCCTAACTCGGCATGAGGCCCCACCCCCCCAGAGGAGGTGTTCTCTGGTTCATCTCGGTGTCTTCTTCTTCTTCCTCTTCTCCAGGAGTTGACGTGTCGGGAGGAGCTGCTGACCCTGCTGCTGTCTCTGCTGCCGTTGGTCTGGAAGATCCCGGTCCAGGAGGAAAAAGCCCCAGGTGAGTAGAACCCAGGTCCAACAGAGCCCAGGTCTGACAGAAGCCAGGCCTGACCCGGATTTAACCACGCAGATCCCCGACACAGACCCCCAACGCAGACCTCCACCTCTGATGCAGACCTCCACCTCCACACGTTTATTTAATCCAGACCCTTTTCTTTTGTTTCATAGATGCACCCTTTTCAACTTCATCTATAAAATAATGTTGGAAACTGAGTTCAAAAGAGGATATTATAATGAATATGAGTCGAACATGTTAATATGTAATGAATTTAAGCGCCGTCTTATCTCATTTTATTTTATTATTTTATTTTAATGTAATGTTTTATATCTGTGGACCATTTCAGCAGATGTTTTATTTTATTTTGTTTTAGTTCATTTACTTTCTCAATCCAAATGTTGTATGTGGGGCATTCAGGTTTCAACCACATGCATTTAATGGCTGCCGTTTTGTAAAAATTTGCAAAAGGTATTTTCAGTTATTTCCCTTTAAACTTTCTGGGATTACACCTAAAATAGCAAACTTTAATTCTTTAGAAAATGTTTGGTTGAAAACTGTGTTCACAGTAGGGCTGCATGATTAATCGTGAAAAGATTGCGATCTCGATTTGCACATGTATGCGATCTCATTTCTAAACACGGACGACTTTTTTTTTTTTTTATAACTTTATTAATAGAACTTTTCAACATTTATGTAACTTTTCCTTTAACCTCCTAAGACCCAGGAAATGTCAGCAAAGTACCAGCTTTTTTTGTTTTTTTATTAAATAAGTCCCTATATTGGAAACATCATGATGCAACAGTTTTTTCAGATGCAGTTTTTAAAATTTTTATGGAATGTCCTTTGTGGTGGACAGTTTTCTTTTCTTTTTTTTGTATGAAGTTTTGAAACTCGTGTCCACAAATGTGGACAGAAAACCCATAGCTGGGTCTGAGGAGGATAACAAATATAACATTTATAATTTCAAGTAAGTTATAATACAGAGATTGACACCGGACATAATGAACAAACAGAACCCAAGGAAAAGAAAAAAAAGAAAAAAGGCAATACAAACAAGACACACTTAAAAAGACAGTGCATTCTGGTACCGTTAAAGAGAGAAAGAAAATAAATAAATAAACAAAACAGGTCAATAACAATATGAACACCTAAAATGTATTTACAGTTCCAGGTAACATATTCACATAATGTAAAAGAGGCTCCCATATTTTATAAAATTTATTGATAGAGTTATTTAAGGTGCACCTAATTTTTTCTAACTTTATCTTAACTATGATGTCTCTGATCTGATGTGTTGGAGGTGATGAGTTAACCCTAACCCTAACCCACGGTATGCCGAGCTAGTAAGGATGCAAAGGCCACAACTTTTTGTAGGTTTGCTGAAGGGACTGAGTTTTCTGTGCATGAAATGACACCAAATAGAGCTGTACAATATATCGTTTGAGCATCGACATCGTAATGTACAGCACATGTGCGTAATAGTCACATCGCAGGTCCTGCAGTGTAGGAGGAAAATGAACTGAATGTGTTCTCGTCTAAGTTCAAGGGTTTGTGACACACACTGCATGCAGAGATCCACCAATCACAATCATTCTTAATCAGTTTGCTGAAGCAGACCACGCCCCCTGCACATGGAGTGTCTCACTGGTAACGACACTGAAAAATGAGAAACGAACAAAAGAAAATCACCAAAAAGAAAGACTTGGTGCCAAAAAGAAAAGCAACGTCAGTTATCTGGAATTATTTCAGCTACAGAAGGATGAAACTGAAACACGTTCTGTGTCGATAGTGTCTTGCAATTGTTGCCACAATGAGAGAAAACACAATTAATTAGTTTGACCATTCATGTCGGCACCACACAGCTATTTAATATTGCAATATATATCGCAGGGTAAAAAAAATTGCAATGTCAGTTTTTTCCAGTATCATGCAACCCTAATACCAAAAATATCAATAAGGGGAGACGGCTGAATACAACACGGATGATTCTTAAGCATTTTGTTTCACGGCCGCATTAAACAACAAATGCCTTAATGCATTAAACAAATGCCCACAAACGCAGAACCGCCTCCTCCTCCTGCTCCCTCAACCAATGGTAAAGCATCTTTAGAACATGTGACCCTGCTGCTGTCAGCTGCAGTTGAGTAAAGAAAGGGTGAATTAGAGCAGAGGAACGTCTGCAGTAAAGAAAGTGAAATGGATGAAAACCCCAGTGGGAGGGGCCAGAGTCACCCACCTGATCTGGTGTCTAATAAAGGTTCACATTCAGCGGAGTTCATCTGATGTCCGTCTTCTTCTCTGTCGTCCAGATCCAAGTGTCTTTTCATTTTCACTTCTCTGACTTCTGCTGTTCTTCTTCTCCTTTCTTTTCTTTGCCGGTGACGATAACTCGACCTTTAACCAACAATCAAGAGTTTTGTTTTGTCACTGTTCTGGTCTGTTGGGGCCTTTTGCCAGGTCATCATTGTAAATGAGAAGCTTGCCTCAGTTGAATTTACCTGGTCAAATAGAGTACTAATAAAAATCAACAGTCTCGCCCACTCCAAAATTTTTATAGTAAAACTAGAAAAGCACTCGCAGACCTCAGACCTCCGCCAAGGCAAATCAGCCCCCCCCCGGATCACCACCAAAATTTTTATCATTTGTTCCTTGTGCCAGTATCATTTCGTCAAAATTTCATCAAAATCCGTTTGTAACTTTTTGAGTTATTTTGCTAACACGCAAACAAACAGACTAACCCAGATGTAAACATAACCTCTGCTGTTCCTTGGCAGAGGTGATAATTCCATTGTGCTGCTGGGAAGTTTCTTTGCTGCAGACTTTCACAGATCAGCTTACGTCGCTTAGCAACCAGGACCATAAGTGACCGGACTACTTGCGGAGTGATATGAAAGATGTGAACCAGAGGTAAAAGAACCCATTTTCCTTGACAGCGGTGCAAGAAACATTTTGTGAAAAAAATCGTACCAGAGAATCGTGATCTCAATTCTGAGCAAAAAAATCACATTTTTGCCAGAATCATGCGGCCTTAGTTCACAGCGACAAATATATCATCCCAGAAAGGTCTGATCTGAGGACATGTCCAGAATATGTGGGTCTGTTTCCACAAGTCAGCCCCACAATTTCACCAACAGGAACGAAAACAACTTCTACAGCTTTAACAGTTGTTGAAGATGTTCAGATTACTCTGCTCTAATAAACACATCACAATAAAACCACAAACAAAGCAGATCATCAACAGAAAGCAACCAAAACAAGTGGTGACACGTACAACAAACCCCACCCCTCGCACGTATTTTACCTATTACAGGGTGGGGAAGCAAAATTTACAATATTTTGAGGCAGGGATTGAAAGACAGTGTATGACCAACTAGTTTATTGATAGTCATGAGAATTTATTTGCCACAAGAAAATGTCCATAATAGAAAATGTTTTTATTCTATGTGTCCTCCTTCTTTCTCAATAACTGCCTTCACACGCTTCCTGAAACTTGCGCAAGTGTTCCTCAAATATTGGGGTGACAACTTCTCCCATTCTTCTTTAATAGTATCTTCCAGACTTTCTGGTAATAGTTTTGCTCATAGTCATTCTCTTCTTTCCATTATAAACAGTCTTTATGGACACTCCAACTATTTTTGAAATCTCCTTTGGTGTGACGAGTGCATTCAGCAAATCACACACTCTTTGACGTTTGCTTTCCTGATTACTCATATGGGCAAACGTTTCTGAAAAGGTATGGATAATAGTGTTAGGTATGATTATGACATCAGTATATGTTTGGTTTCAAAACAATTGACGTAGTTCCTGCTGAGAAAAAACAACTAAATGTTCATTGTAAATTTTGCTTCCCCACCCTGTATACGTAAATGGGATGAATAAAAAACAACAAAACAACATAAAAAATGTGAACTTTGACCTACCTTTTCCAAAATGTATTGACATTTATTCTGTGTCAGTGGTAATCTATAAACCTAATTTAGTATGAATTGAATGGCGGTTTAACAAAAAAGGAAATTTATCCATTTATGCAAAAAAAAACCCACCTTAACACAATTTTTACTGTTATTTACATTACTGAAAAATAGTGAAGGAGAAATAAACACTTATTTAATCCCACAACTTTCCCCTAAATCATATATTACAACATTTCAACCTCCTGACGTTATTGTAAACTTCAAATACAGTTAATCAGCAAAACAATGACCATCCCACCAGAGGAAGAGGAAAAAGAAGATAATAAACAAACAACTAAGTAAATAAATAAATATTTCAATTCAATTACCACATTAATATTATTCTTATCGTTACTAACAGGAAAAAACCTGATATTCAATTATTCTGGTTCCATATGTCAATGAAATCATGTCTTTATTCGTTTGTTTAAATTAAATAAATGTATCTGGACGATGTTTTAATGTCACGTTCCATAATTTCACAAACAGAAACAGACACTTCCTCATATTTTTAAAATTGTATAACTTTTTGTCTTAAACATGTTTTGTGCTGTTTGAAAGTGGAAGGGATCGTTGAGTTTTGGTGGTGTTTATAGTTTTTGTTACAGTCGAATCCATGTGAATTATCGGAGGTTGAACCACAGTTTGGTTTGATGGGTTTGGATCTGACAGTAAAACGTCTTCAGTTCTTATTTTCCTCTGAAATGGTCGAGTGTTTTGTCCTTTTTTTGTTGGTGTGTGTCCAGTTTGTGCAGAAAATCCCATGACCTCAGACTGACTCTGGTATTTAGAACGCCACCGCCAGTTCTAACACACACACCACACATTTTTACTTTAATTAACTCTAACACACGTCTTCGGACAAACGGGGAAAAGCTGCCGATGACGATAAGGTAAAAAACTAAAGACAACGACGTGGATTTAACGAACATTAAACCTGTTTAAAGACTTAGTTTGGATTTTCTGTTCAAATTGTTTAAGCACTTTGTTATTTACCTCTTGATTTTATTTAGTTTTGTTTTAAGGCTAAGGACCGTTTCAATTGATGTTTTATTTTATTTTGTTACATATATGTTTTTTTTTTTTAACTGTATTTTATTCTTTAATGTGATGGACCATCTCAATGAATATTTTATTTTATTTTATTGACATTGTCAGTGAATTGTTTTCTACTTATGAACTGAAGCTAAAACATGACTCAAAATCATATTCTGAGACTAAAACTGGACACAATATTTTAGAACACAGGTGTCAAACATGCAGCCCGGGGGCCAAATCCGGCCCACCAAAGGGTCCAGTCTGGCCCTTGGGATGAATTTATGAAATGCAAAAATAGATATTAAGAAATTCACAATCATTTTAGTTCAGGTTCCACATGCAGACCAATTCAATCTCCAGTGGGTCAGACCAGTAAAATACTATCATAATAATCTATAAATACTCACAACTCCAAATTTTTCTCTTTGTAAATGTAAATATTTTCATGTATTTACACTCAAACAAAGTATAATTTCACAAAAAATGTGAATAATGTGAACAAATGTGAAGAACCTGAAATGTCTTAAGAAACACAAGTGCAATTTTAACAATATTCTGCCGGATACTAAATGTTTTGTGTATTTGTAGATCCACTGTATCTGTATGTTATAATGTACATGTGGAAATGATAAACTGAGGCAGAATATTGTTAATATTCCACTCATTCTTTGTTTGTTCATGTTATTCACATTGTTTGAAAGGACAGTTTGTAGATTTAAACATTTTCATTGTTTAATTTTACCTTTTTCACTGTAAAATATAGAGAAAAGTTTGGAGTTGACATTATATATATATATATATATATATATATATATATATATTATTATGTTATTATGTTATTATTTTACTGTTCGGCCCACTGCAGATCAAATTAAGCTGAATGTGGAACTGAACTAAAATGAGTTTGACTGCCCTGCTTTAGAAGAAGCAGCAGGTTGGATTTAGATTGGTTTTCGATTCTGACTGGAGGAACATTAAATCTAACTAGTTTCAGTGTAAATCTCATATATTTTTCCTTTAAACGGTTCCGTGTCGGTTTGTTGTGAATCTGTGTTTAACCGTCTTCTCACATGTGTCCGTTTGTCGACAGATTTCACGCTGCCGTCCTTACTGGAGGTTTTCCTAAACTGGGAGGTGAAGGCCGTCCCTCTCAGAGCGGGTCAGAAGGCGGGGTCAGATGAGCAGAGTGCCGGGAAGAGGTCGCACAGCAGCGGTGGCGGCGGCAGCGGCGGAGGCTGGAAGTCGCGGAGGTCACGGCGGACGGCGCAAAGGTACTCGGTGAAGGATGCTCGTAAGTCTCAGGTGTCGACTTCAGATTCAGACGCCAACACTGAGGACAAAGCGGCCCTGGGGCCTGGCGGCGCTCGCAGCCGGAGGTCACATGGCTCCACCATCAGAGTGAGCTGTCAACACCACCGTCCCGACACCTCACAGACCACCGCCACCGCCAGCACCAACACAGACAACATGAGCGCACCGTACCCCCACCCCCGAGCCCCCGGGTCGCAGACTGACGCCGATGCGCTCACCGACCCTGCCGCCATATCCATCTTCAACCGCATGGAGAACTCGCCGTTCGACCTGTGCCACGTCCTGCTGTCCCTCCTGGAGAAGGTCTGCAAGTTTGACATGAGCATCAACCACAACCCAGGGCTGGCGGTCAGCGTTGTCCCCACGCTCACCGAGATCCTGACCGAGTTCGGAGACTGCTGCGGTCCAGGGGCAGGGGGTGGGGTCGGGACGGGGGCGGAGGAGCTGGCCGGAGGCTGGACGGAGGAGCCCATCGCCCTGGTCCAGAGAATGCTCCTGAGGACCATCCTGCATCTGATGTCGGTGGACGTGAGTCAGAGTGACGCCCTCCCGGACAGTCTGAGGCGGAGCCTGACCGACCTGCTCCGAGCCACCCTCAAAATCCGCAGCTGCCTCGACCGCCAGACCGACCCCTTCGCTCCTCGGCCCAAGAAGACGCTGCAGGAGGTCCAGGACGACTTCTCCTTCTCCCGCTACCGCCACCGGGCGCTGCTGCTGCCGGAACTCCTGGAGGGCGTTCTGCAGGTGCTGCTGGGATGTTTACAGGCGTCCACGCCAAACCCGTTCTTCTTCAGCCAGGCCTTGGAGCTGATCCACGAGTTCGTGCAGCACCGAGGCCTGGAGCTGTTCGAGGCCACGGCCCTGCGTCTGGAGGGGCTGGGCCGGGCCAGGGACTCTGAGGTGGGGGGCGAGGCCGCCGAGAGGCTCCGAGGCCTCATTGCGGGGGTTTTCAAGATCATCAGTGCTGTTAAGAAGGCCAAGTCAGAGCAGCTGCATCAGTCCGTGTGCGCCCGGCGACGCCACCGCCGCTGTGAGTACTCCCACTTCCTGCATCACCACAGAGACCTGTCGGGGTTACCCGTGTCCGCCTTCAAGCAGGCAGCGCGACGCAACCCCTTTGAGGAGGACGGCGAGGGTAAGGAGGGTGTGGACGGCGACGCGGTGCGGTACCCAGAGCGCTGCTGCTGTTTGGCGGCGTGCGCCCACCAGTGTCTCCGCCTCCTGCAGCGCCTGTCGCCCAGCGGGCCGGCGGTTCTGCAGGTCCTGGCCGGGGTACAGGCCGTCGGGATCTGCTGCTGTATGGACCCCCGCTCGGTGGTCGGGCCCCTGCTCCACGCCTTCCAGGCCCCGGGTCTGCGGAGCTACCAGTCCCACGTTCTGAGTGTGCTCGGTAGGCTGATCCTGGACCAGCTGGGGGGGGGTCAGCCGTCAGAGAAGGCCAAGCTGGCGTCCTGTAACATCTGTACTCTGGACAGCAGTCAGCTCCCCGGTCTGGAGGAGACGCTGCAGCACGGTGAACCCGCTGCCGCCGCCGGCCTGTGCTACCGCTCCCAGGGCATCCTGCCCAGCGGGGGCGGAGCCGAGGACATGCTGTGGAAGTGGGACGCCCTGGAGGCCTATCAGGAGCTGGTGTTTGGGGACGACTGGCAGCTGAGTCAGCAGATAGCGGGTCACGTATGTCACCTGACCCTGAGGGGAAACGCCATCGTACAGTGGCAGCTCTACACCCACATCTTCAACCCCGTTCTGCAGAGGGGGGTGGAGCTAGCGCACCATGCCCAGCAGCTGGGCGTGTCCACTGTGTGCACACAGGTCTGCAGCTACCACACCCAGTGCCTGCCCGTCGAGGTCCTGCTCATCTACCTGCAGACGTTACCCGCTCTCCTCAAGTCCAGGTGAGTCACATCCTGGGAACGTCTGGATGTGGTTTCCATGGTTACAGACCTCATCAGATGTCATTATAGAGGGTATGCACATGACGTCACCGCTAGTGGAAGTCACCGCGGTTCCACCCACTGAGTGGCAGAAAGAGGGAGATGAGTGACAGCGTTGGCTTCAACACTGTCAAAACTGAAGAACAATATTTGATAAAAAATAGGACCAATGGCCCTGTAGCTTACCGGCCAAATTAAAAGCTTTGGGAAATGTATCCAGATGCCATTTATTATCACCCAGTTCTGTGTATTTATTATATTACAGAACTAGCCCATGTTTTGGTCATATTCCAACCAGATCTGTAAAAAATTTTAATTCCAACTTGGTATCATTGATACTGATTTATTGGATCAATCCACTTCCTATGTGTTATAATGGGAAAATTTTTCAAAGTCGCACCAAATCCAGAATCAGATCCAGATCCAAATAATTTCAGTACCTTGTGTTGACATCGTCATACAGAAGCTGTATACCAAGTTTGAATTCAATCAGAACTGTAGTTTGGGAGAAGAAGACGACTGAAATTTTTTCTCCATAAGAGCCCATGTTAAATTTTCCGTCAGTTCCAGAAGATCTTCCAGAAGAAGATCCTGATCAGCATGTGGACATTATGTTTTGGTCATCTCCCCATCAGGGCTGGACTGTAGAAATTTACACCGGATATCATTTATATTTACTGAGTTATTGCATCCATCCACTTCCTATCTCTTATAATGGGGAAATTTTTCAAAGTTGCACCAAATCCAGAATCTGATCCGGATCCAAATAATTTCACTAACTTTTGTTCACATCATTATAAAGAAGCTGTATACCAAGTTTGAAGTCAATCAGAATTGTAGTTTCGGAGAAGAAGACGATTGAAATTTTTGTAACGGACAACGGACGACACCGACGGACGCCGCATGATGGCAGTAGCTAACAGCCTGTCGGCCGGTAAGATAAAAATGGGGAAGAGCTGTTGTGAGATTGATTGTATGAACAGGTTCTTAAAACAGTGGGAGCTATCGTTTTACAGACACCGAAAGACAAAGAAAAGAGAAGTGGATGGATCCACAAACCCAGGAAACCAAACCTAGATCTGTGGATCCTGTTTGGTGTCAGCTAACATTAATTGATGCTGTATTTTTGGGTCCAATCAGACCTGAAATGACCTATTGTTTTGGCTAACGTTACTTCTTAGTGCAGCTCTTGGTTTCATGATCAGATCTTTCCTGGTTTTTGTCTTCATTTTGTGATTGTGAACCTTGTGCTCCTACATGATTAGTAAACTAACTGAAACTGAGGCCAACCCAGTTTTTCAAATATGAGGGAACTGGAGAATAAAGCTACAATGGAGTATTAGAGCCACATAAGAAAATAAAAACACTGGTCACTACGAGTATAAAGTCATAAAATATTGATATAAAACCCATAATTTTATGATAATAAAGTGAAATACAAACAGAATCACAATGTTATGAGAATAAAGTCGTAGTTATAAAAAAACCTCATAATTTAACAAAAATGTCATTCGTTTATGAGATTAAAGTCGTCATATTCTGACAATAAAGCCATCATATTACAAGAATAATGTGGTAATTTAAAAACAGGTGGTAAAAATCTGCTAATTTCCCAGAATCCAGTGGTGCCCTGCTGGTCCACAGCAGTAGTATCTGTGTTGGATAAAGGACTGGATCTGAACTAGACTCAGTAAATCTGCTCAGTCCCAGTAGATCATGCATATATTCACTGGGGCCAGTCCACAGTCTACTGGAAATGACCTTTGGATCAGCTGGCTCTGGGCCCTAGTTTTAGACCCTTTGGATCAGCTGGCTCTGGGCCCTAGTTTTGGACCCTGGTTGTCAGTCATGATGAAACCATGTATATTTGTTTCAGGTAAAAATAGTGCTGATCCCCTCCCTCCTGGATCAGGTCTGGATCCTCCATTTGTGTCCACATGTCAGTGTTCATGGACCACTTGTTCTTTGGTAGCTCGTACAGATCCATGTCCAGTCCAATTGTCCTTCATTTAATTTCAGATTTCACATTTTCCCGCTCTGGCTGTGTTTACTGCTATACTCCATCATGTTGAGCAGGTTGGTTTAAGACACTCAGTCTGACTTAGAGGGGCGTGGCCTGGGGGGAAGTGACGTATGTGCATACCCTCTATAGTCAGTTATTATCCTGAATGTAATAATGTCATTGAGAGATTAACGCTGTCATTTCATTACCATATTGTCCTGTTTTAACCCTTTGATGTAAATGTGTGAACACAGTGTGAAGTGCATTTTACTGATCAGCCAGAAGATGTAATAGTTTAGTAGATGATAGAAGGACCAACTCAAATGCTCCAAAACGGAACTAAAAACATATTAGTCCAGTTTTTTACCCTGTTTTTTAAGTCTTTGGTGCTGATTGGGTTGAATTTTTTTTATTAAGTTTGTTAAATCGTTCAATATTCTAATCTGTCATACAGTTTTGAATGGGAGCAGTCATGGTCTAGAAGGTCAGAGAAGTGGCCTAAGAGTCGCTGGTTCAATTCCACAGACTGATTCAGTTTCAGTGTATGTCACATGTCCATGTGTAAAATGACACTGATTCTTAATTCTTATTTGAAGGTTTGTACATGAGAATCATCCTGGACCACTTTCATGTCGTATATGATGATAAAAGTTTGTAGAAGTGAAAAAATGTATTGATTAGGTAATAATCTGAATCTGTTCTGGTGGAATCGATGCTTTTTGATGCTGTGACATAACGGTGACAGAACCTTCAGGACTCACTGTACGTCCTGTCTGTACCTGTTAGATTTACCTGGACGGGGTCACCTGATCGGCTCCGGGTCATTGATTATTGATGCTTATCAATAATGGATTCTGTTTGTGGACAGGGAATGACGAGGGTTATTGGCGTTTGTATACCGTACAGGAAGAAGTGAAGAAGCAGCTACTGTTTCCGCAGTGTAGATAGGTTTACTGATAGGAATCAATAGGTTTACTGATTGGAATCAGTAGGTTTACTGATCAGAATCCATAGGTTTACTGATTGGAATCAGTAGGTTTACTGATCAGAATCCATAGGTTTACTGATTGGAATCAGTAGGTTTACTGATCAGAATCCATAGGTTTACTGATCAGAATCCATAGGTTTACTGATCAGAATCCATAGGTTTACTGATCGGAATCCATGGGTTTACTGATAGGAATCAATAGGTTTAATGATAGGAATCCATAGGTTTACTGATCAGAATCCATAGGTTTACTGATCGGAATCCATGGGTTTACTGATAGGAATCAATAGGTTTAATGATAGGAATCAATAGGTTTACTGATTGGAGTCAATAGGTTTACTGATCAGAATCAGTAGGTTTACTGATAGGAATCAATAGGTTTACTGATTAGAATCCAGAATGTGTCTGCAATTGAAAACCTGAACATAAAATTAACAAATGAACCAAAAATACTCAGTAATGAGCAAAACCTGAATGAAAAATGAACCAATATGAGCATTAAGTTCTAAATAATTAACAATAATGAACACAAAAGGAATCAATAATGACTCAACTTTAAATAAATGAACAAAAAATGGATCAAACCAACCAAACGTGACCAAACAGCTGATGTGACCTTCATCTTCTGTTATGTCTGATTTTTAATAATGATGTCATCCTCATCCTTAAAGATGAAGATCATGTGACGCGGATCCTTCATTTTCCAGATGATGCGTTCAGTGTCCAGTCGGATGCTGTCATCCTGATGAAGCTTCACTAATGAAAAGAGGAAATGTTGTGAAGAGGCAGAACTAATGGACTGTATTAAGTCAAACTGGACGAATAATCAGATGTTAACGATCTATTAAATGTGTTTCATCCACTGGAAATAAAACATTCAGCATCTCATTCAACAGAAACCACTGGGATGGCTGCATTTAGGGACGATCAGCTTCAGTTGATGTGTTTTTATTAGTTTTTTATTATTATAGGTTTTTATTTTTAAACTGGTGTCAGGACATAAACGGTGAATCTAAGGCAGTGTTTTTCAACCTTGGGGTCGGGACCCCACGTGGGGTCGCCTGAAATTTCTAGTGATTGATAAAAATAAAAATAAAAACTTACTATAAAAATTAGCTGTTGAGTTGACAGAGACTATCTCAATCCATAAACGACATGACAAACTGTGAGTCTGAAACTGCAGCACTGTGGTTCTGTTTCTGTGTCAAATGTTCATTGTGGTCAGTTTCAGATGCTGCAGCTCTTTCATAATTCATAGTTTCAGTTCTTGTTTGTTCAGTATTAATTGTCAGCCTTGTAAATTCAAGCTGGACTGACTGTACATATCCTGACCAAGGAAAATCCAGTTCTCCCTTTGTGCAGTAATCTACACCTGGCTTTACTGCCTCTGTCCTTAATAATATACATTATATAGACTACATGTCCTCTAAAATTAACCTGGATTTGCAACATAGTATAGGAAACTATTACATGATCAAAAACAAATTAACTAGCAAAAATGTCTTAAAATGTAGGAAGAGTCTCCGTTTTGAATGTCTGGGGTCGCCAGAAATTTGTGATGTTAAAATGGGGTCATGAGTGAAAAAAGGTTTGGAACCAGTGATCTAAGGTGTTTGTGGTGTTGGTTCTGGTTTCCAGGGTGATCAGAGACCTGTTCATCAGCTGTAACGGACTCAACCAGGTCACGGAGCTGGTCTACCTGGACCAGACTCGATCTCTGGCCCTGAAGGTGTTTGAGACGCTGATCATCGGACACCGACAGGCTGACGCCATCCTCCAGGAGCCGGACGGTGCCGACGGCGAGGAGCGGGAGGCGGTGTTGGGCCTGGCCGAGGACCTGGGCTCCAGGGGGTCCGGGGAGGGTCCACAGAGCCTCAGTAAGTTCTACGAAGGTCTGAAGGAGGTCTACCCCCGCCATAAGACCCGTGGGGGGCAGGGCCGGGGGGCGGGGCGCAGCCGGGCCGAGACGCACCTCCACGTCATCAACCTGTTCCTGTGCGTGGCCTTCCTGTGCGTCAGTAAAGAGCCGGACTCTGACCGCGACTCGGCCAACGACTCCGAGGACACGTCGGGTTACGACAGTACGGCGAGCGAGCCCCTGGGGGGGCGCCTGCCCTACCTGTCCCCCGACAGCGTGGCCCTGCCCTCCAAAGAGCAGGTGCGGCGAGCGGCGGACGTGTGGTCGGTGTGTCGGTGGATCTACCGGTCCAGCCCCCTGTTCCAGAGACAGTTCTTCCGGCTGGGTGGTCTGGACGTGTGCCTGCGCCTCATGGCCATGGTCATCCAGAAGCTGTCGTCCAAGAACAAGGACGGGAAAGCCAAGAAGAAGAGGGACGGCAAGGGCAAAGGCAGCCCCGAGGCCACGGCACCCACCACCGCCGCCGCCCCTGTCCTGGGGCCGGACGAGGCCGACACCCACAGCACAGGTCCGTCTGAGGCCAGGACCAGAGACCCCAACAGGAGGCTGGAGGAGGAGTGGCAACTGCAGAGCATCCGCCTCCTGGAGGCGCTGCTCGCCATCTGTCTACACAGTGCTAACTCCGCCCTCTGCAGGGCGGAGCCTGAGCTGGCATTCCAGGTATGAAGTAAACAGGATGGAATAATCAGTTTAATAACAGACAGTATCAACAGGTAGAGGCCTATAAATACAGGAAACAATGAAGGGAAACAAAAATCACAGATGTTTGGTTTAACCCTCTGGTGTCCAGGTGAACGTATTAAACACACTTTAACCCTCTGGTGTCCAGGTGAACGTATTAAACACACTTTAACCCTCTGGTGTCCAGGTGAACGTATTAAACACACTTTAACCCTCTGGTGTCCAGGTGAACGTATTAAACACACTTTAACCCTCTGGTGTCCAGGTGAACGTATTAAACACACTTTAACCCTCTGGTGTCCAGGTGAACGTATTAAACACACTTTAACCCTCTGGTGTCCAGGTGAACGTATTAAACACACTTTAACCCTCTGGCGTCCAGGTGAACATATTAAACACACTTTAACCCTCTGGTGTCCAGGTGAACATATTAAACACACTTTAACCCTCTGGTGTCCAGGTGAACATATTAAACACACTTTAACCCTCTGGTGTCCAGGTGAACGTATTAAACACACTTTAACCCTCTGGCGTCCAGGTGAACATATTAAACACATTGTACACCAGGGCTCTCAAACTCATTTCTTCTTTCAGGTTCCACATTCAGCCTGATTTGATCTGCAGTGGACTGAACCAATAAAATAATAACAGAATAACCTATAAATAATCTTTTAGTGCAAAAAAAGCTCCATTAAATTCTGAAAATACTTACTTTTATAAACTATCCAAACAAAAAAGATGTGAATAACCTGAAAAAAATGAAATTTCTGAAGAAAAATAAGTGCAATTTTAACAATATTCTACCTCAACTTATCATTTGTACATATGCATTATGGATCAGATCTACAAAGACACTGTTGTTTGTCCATCAGTCTCTATGACGACCTTGACTTCAGTTTCTGTGGGTCCTGGAGTGGCTCGTCAGCCCTGTTTTTGCCCTGAAGTACCTGCCACAAAGACACTAAACACAGAGTATTAGGCAGAAAATTGTTAAAATTGTGGTTAATTTTCTTTAGACATTTCAGTTTGTTCATCCTTGTTCAGGTTATTCACATTTTATTGTTTCAGGATAGTTTGTAAATGTAAGTATTTTCATAATTTAATGTTATTTTTTGCATTAAAACAAAGACAAAAATTTGAAGTTGTCATTATTTATAGACATAGTGTAATATTTCACATCAAACTGAGAAGAAAATAATCATTGTCTGTTGTAGGTTTGTATACTATTATTTGAATAATAATAATAATAATAATAATAATAATAATAATAATAACTTTATTTGTATAGCACCTTTAAAAACAAAGTTTACAAAGTGCTTTGACAGAGGGCACAACAGCAGGATACACAAAGCAAGTAAAAACACAAACAGAAGCAACACAATAAGAGAGATGTGTGAAACAAATTAATAATCAAACAGGATCAAATTTAAAAATTTAAATTAAAATTAAAAAGTTAAAGAGGGACAGACATCATGTAAAAGCAAATCTATAAAAATGTGTTTTAAGAAGTGATTTAAAAGATGTCACTGATTCCACAGCCTTATCTCCTGGGGCAGGCCGTTCCAAAGTCGAGTGGCCCTGATGGAAAAGGCCTGGTCACCTTTTCATTTAAGCCTCGACTTCAGAACAGCCAGGAGCCCTCTGCCCGAGGATCTAAGGCTGCGTACTGGCTCGTAGTCAACTAGCATCTATATAACTTGGGGCCAGACCCATTCGGGCTTTAAAAGTGATCAGTAAAATCTTAAAATCAATTCTAAAACACACACGGAGCCAATGGAGGGATGCGAGGATAGGGGTGATATGATGTCGACTGTAGATCATATTGGTCTCTATGTGGAACCTGAACTAAAATGCCTTGACTGTTGAATTTTTGCACTTTACAAATTCATCCCACGGGCCGCATTGGAACCTTTGGTGGGCCGCATTTGGGCCCCGGGCCGCATGTTTGAGACCCCCGCTGTACACTTTGTTATTAAAGCTCAGATTATTTTACACTGTCTGTTTTAGGTCAGAATTCAACAGTTGCTAATTTTGGTCTGATTTTTTAATTCTGATCCATCCACTTAAACCATCCCATAATAAACAGTGTTAAATTCTTACACTAACACCTTTCTACCAAGTGAGTACAAAATACACACTGACACATTTAACATTTGACCAAGAACCAAAAATAATAATGATATGAACCAATGTTGATGTTAATCACTGACAGATGACACGAGGAACTAATTTTTAAAAAACTAATTAGCATTTTTTTGTGGGTTTTTTGCATCAAAAAATATGGTTTGTTTACTTTACAAGCCTGGTGTTTTAAGGGTTAAAAATATGACAGTTATTGAGATTTTGGTGTTTTTGTTTGTGGCTCAAGTTGATGAAATTTTAAAAAAGTAAAAAATAAACTGTATAAAAAATTCTTACGTTACTAACTCACTGTACAGATTATGTACTTTTTGTGATTAGAAGGACCTCTGATATCGAAGGGTTAATGTTTAAGTTATTCATCTGGGTTTTAATGTCTCTTTTCATCAGTTTCTTCATTCTTTTTAAAGTGTCTAAATCCAACTTCTGTCCTTTTCAGAATCAGGTGATTAAACAGATCTTTTGTTGCTGTAACATTAGACTTTATCGTCTGTTTATGACATTAAATCCACCATCTGTTTAAAGTGGTTTAATGCTTCATATTCATTTATTCATGCTTTTACACAGAGTTCATATCAATCGATAATCCAGCTGGTTTTCACTTTAATCAGGTCAGCTGATTGGCCTTAGATAAATCTGCTTCTTTGGAGTTGACGTAGCAGAAGAACCTGATCATTAAAGGTGCCTTAAACTGAACCTTACGTTCTGAAGTTATTGATCATGTGGGTGTTTTCGTCCCCTTCACCTCAGGAGTGTCAGCTTTAGATCCGTTAACCGTCTGTCCGCTCGTCTGTCCGTCTTCCTCAGGTCTGACTCTGGTTCTACTTAGGGGTGTAAGAAAATATCGGTCTGCAATATATTGCAATATTTCATTTCACAATACTGTATCGATATTAAAAAGTACTGTATCAATATTTTTAGGTATTTATTCAAATGCAGATATTGTGGAAGTTCATTTTAGTTTTTTTGTTTTTCTTTTTTGTGTAAAGTGTGTATAATATGCTCACCTGGACACCAGAGGGTTAAAGATTTTAAAGAAATCCCACTTTTTTCCTCATCTGTAATTTTTAACTTTTCTTTATTTTCAAAACATTTCACTGATCGACAGGTTCAACTTTCATTAAATTAACTAAAACATGCAGAGACATTTGTATGTTTTAGAAAAAAAAATAAATGAAGAAATAAAGAGAAGAAAGTGATAATGATCCATTCAGGTCCTGATTATAACAGTGAAACCAGTGTGGAGTCACACTGGGTTATGGTTAGGGATGTAAGAGGATATTGGTTCTGCAGTATATCGCGATATTTCATTTCATAATACCGTATCGATATTAAAAAGTACTGTATCAATATTTTTAGGTATTTATTCAAATGCAGATATTGTGGAGGTTCATTTTTGTTTTTCTTTTTTATTTATTATTATTTAACACTGTTTTATAAAATAATGTTAGTTCATTTTTTGGGATTGAACTAAAATACTGTTCTGATGTTAGTTCTGAACTAAATAGAATATGAACATTTGAACAGGATCTTAAACGGTAATGTCTGTAAAACAGAATTTCAGTTTGAACACAGTAACATTTTGT
Organism: Sphaeramia orbicularis; assembly: GCF_902148855.1. Lineage (NCBI taxonomy): Eukaryota > Metazoa > Chordata > Actinopteri > Kurtiformes > Apogonidae > Sphaeramia > Sphaeramia orbicularis. The sequence continues at coordinate 51,539,435 of NC_043971.1, forward strand.
GATATAACATTAGATCCTGTTGGGATCAAATAAAAATGTGTTTAGTATTTGTGCAGATTTCTGGTGTAATTCAATTCTTCAAGGAAATAATCATTTTAAAAAAAGAAACAAAAAATGGCCTTTTTAACAGTATCATGATATATCGTGGTATATCGTATTGTGATCCTAGTATTGGTCTTTTCTGGTCCTTGTTGCAGCTCCAGTCTGTGGACGAGACCCTTTTGGAGGTCCGGGACCACCTGTCTCGTTCAGGGGTGGTGAACTCTGACCTGGCCATCCCCCTGTTCAATTCCCTCCTCAGAGTGGCCTTGGCCGAGGTATCGGCATGCCCCGACCCCCCCGATGATAAGTCGGAAAAGGTGAGTTTAGCCTCGAAGAAACGGTGGATGAAGTAGACGGAGATACGTTTATTTAACCATCAGCTCCAGATTTGATTGATTCAGTGGTGATTTTTACCTCCGCCAAGGAGGTTATGTTTTTGCCAGGGTTTGTTTGTTTGTAGGTTGGTTAGTTAGCAACATAACTGAAAAAGTTATGGACGGATTTTGATGAAATTTTCAGGAAATGTCCGAAATGGGACGAGTAACAAATAATTAGATTTTGGGAATGATCCGGATCACTGTCTGGATCCTGGACTTTTTAAAAGGATTCTTTATCATTGGGAGATAGGGATATTTTCAACATACGTATGTGTAACTCTACAATGAATGGTCAGAGTGCTTGGTAAAAAAAATACTAAATAAGTTCCCAACAGGTTCTACAAGATATTGAAGATTGATTCATCATGTGTAGCAAAAGTGATATAGTTGTTTATCTGTTACAAGATAACTCAAAAGTTATGGATGGATTTGGGTGAAATTTTCAGGAAATGTTGATACTGGCACAAGGAACAAATGATTACATTTTAGTGGTGATGGGGGGGGGGGGGGCTTTTCTAGTTCAGTACATGTTCTTGTCTGTTCGTCCATTCTCATGAAACGTCATCAGTCGAGGCCCAAGTACTGTTCTGTTTCAAAGTTCACACAAACCACGATCAGATGGCATTCCCAGTTGTTGTTGTCTGCTAGCTTAAACCAAGGATGCACTGGTTGGTGACTTGTGTAGACTAGGCTGTGGGGCGGCCGTGGTTCAGGTGGCAGAGCGGGTTGTCCAATAACCGAAGGGTTGGCGGTTCGAATCCCACTCTTTCCTAGTCAGTCTGTTGTGTCCTTGGGCAAGACACTTCACCCTCCTTACCTCCAGTGCCACCCACATTGGTGTATGAATGTTGGTGGTGGTCGGAGGCAGCCACGCTTCTGTCAGTCTGTCCCAGGGCAGCTGTGGCTACAGATGTAGTTCACCACCACCAGAGGGAGAATGTGAGAGCGAATGAAGAATGGTCAATAATGTAAAGTGCTTTGGGTGTCTAGAAAAGCGCTATATAAATCCAATCCATTATTATTATTATTAAAATATCCCATCATGCATTTCGTGTGACTGTCAATTTACTCTTGAAGGCAAATTACAATTGAAGGTTTTGTCTTTAAGGAAATACTTTTCAGTTTTTGTCGTCATCAGTAGATGTTTTGGAATAGATAAAAGGTCATGAACGGGCGAACTCCCAAAAAGCAAACGATTAAATAATAATAATAATTATTATTATTGTCCTTTATATCATGATGTCAGAACTTTTATGTTTGAAAAAAATCAATGTAAAAAGCTGATTTGTTTTGGATACCTGATGTAGAGTTGGATATTTGAAAATTAAATCTAGAGTTTGGCAAGATTTATGAGGAAGGCACAGAACTGTAGACAAAGAATGAAACTGAAAGGACCTTGTTTAATGTAACTGTTATTGGGATGAGACAGTATACGCTTTATATGTTGGTCATCTTCCTGTTTTGAATGTCAGTAGTATGTTATAAGCGTATGTGGGCGGGGCTTCTAAGTGTATGACACAAATAAAATATTCATTCATTCATTCATTCATTCATATTTAAATCCTCCTCAGTTCAACCTCTGCACAGTGACGAAAGTGAGGACAGAAAAAACAAAAGAAGAGAGAAAACATCAGAAATTCAACTACCATTCACAGAACAGTTGAATTGATGGATAATCTCTGATGTTGAACAGTTGAATTGATGGATAATCTCTGATGTTGAACAGTTGAATTGATGGATAATCTCTGATGTTGAACAGTTGAATTGATGGATAATCTCCGTCTGCTTCAGTGTTTTTCTTCTTTTCTTCAGATTTTCCTCGTCGTCCTCTGGTTGATTCCGTCCTTTTTCTGTCCGTTGTGTCTGTTTCCGTGTGACGCCGTTTTACTGATCAGTGTTTATCCAGGAGACAGTGTTACGGTGAAAGTGTTGTGTGTTAGTGCGGCCGTTGTGTTGCTAAGCAACCATTATCAGTGATGTAAAACCCAAACAGCGGTAGTAAATACAGACAGCAGGAGCGTTCACATCAGATCGACTGCTTTGACTGAAGACACAAAGGAAATGAATATTCTGACATGAACTTTGAACAGTCCAATGTATTTATAAATATTAACAGTAGATGTGAATATTGAAGGCCTTTGGCAGTTGGAGGTGTCAGTTTGAACAGGTTCTGATCAGGTGTCTGAGGTGTTCAGGTGGAAATACTGGATGGTTTCATCTGTCAGGTCTGAAGGAGGTTTAACCTCATGTTTGTTCCATCATAGACGTAAAAATTAAGATTATTATTAAAACAGGAACCAACGAGTCACACCAGGAACACAGATGGAACTGATGACATAAAACACAACAACAACAACTGGGATGAGTAGGAGGAGAAGGAGGAGTAGGAGGAGAAGTAGAAAATAATGGAATAGAAGGAGGAGTAGAAAATAAAGGAGTAGAAGGAGGAGGAGTAGAAAATAATGGAGTAGAAGGAGGAGGAGTAGAATGAGGAGTAGAAAGAGGAGTAGAAGGAGGAGTAGATGGAGTAGAAGGGGGAGTAGAAGGGGTAGAAGGAGTAGAAAGAGGAGTATAAAATAATGGAGTAGAAGAAGGAGGAGTAGAAGGAGGAGTAGAAGGGGGAGTAGAAGGGGTAGAAGGAGTAGAAAGAGGAGTATAAAATAATGGAGTAGAAGGAGGAGGAGTAGAAGGAGGAGTAGAAGGGGGAGTAGAAGGGGTAGAAGGAGTAGAAAGAGGAGTATAAAATAATGGAGTAGAAGAAGGAGGAGTAGAAATAAGGAATAGAAGGAGTTAAACGGAGCTGAGGAGTGTTAAAGCTCCTTGTGTTTGCTGTCGTATTAAAATGCCTTTGTCTTTAATCCCCTTCAGCTGCAGGTTTTAGTTTGAGTAGATTTACTTTGTTTTACTGTGAGTTTGAATTACAAATAAGGAGTAAAAGTAGAAATAAGTATTTACTTTGTTTTACTGTAAGTGTCATTCACACTAAAGCAGTCGTTCCTGTTTCAGATCAATAAAGGTGTGTTTAAGTCCATGACATGTTGACTCTGCAGTGTGTGTTCGTGTATCTGTGTGTGTGTGTGTGGTTGTGTATGTGTTTGTGTATCTGTGTGTGTGTGTGTGTATGGTTGTGTATCTGTGTGTGTGTGTGTGTGTGTGTGTTTTTGTGTGCGTCTGTCTGTGTGTGTATCTGTGGACTGTGTGTGTTTGTATGTCTGTGTGTGTTTGTGTGTGTCTGTGTGTATTTGTGTGTCTGTGTACATCTGTATCTGTGTGTGTGTGGTTGTGTATCTGTGGACTGTGTGTGTCTTTATGTGTCTGTGTGTATTTGTGTGCATCTGTGTATGTCTGTATCTGTGTGTGTTTGTCTGTGTGTATCTGTGAGTATCTGTGTGTGTTTGTGTGTATGTGTGTGTGTGTTTTTGTGTGCGTCAGAGTGTGTATCTGTGGTTGTGTATCTGTATCTGTGTGTGTGTGACTGTACTCTTAAAGGAACTGTGTGAGTGCAGCTCCAGTCAGCTGATATTCGTCTTATGACCAAAATCTTGGAGTTTTTTCTCCACTTGAAAACATTTCTTCTGGATTTTCTTCGCTGCATTAGAGCTTGGACCACAGCGAGCGTGACGAGCTGCGGTTTCGCCGCCGCCGTTGGAGGAGGTTTTTATCTGAACAGGATGTGACTGACCCGCCGCTGATGTTTGTTTGTAACGGTGAGGTGCGTTTGTCAGAAGCTGCAGGTGCTGGCGGAGGGGGCGGGGCCTGCCGGAGACCTGTCTGAGGAGGTGGACGAGGCACAGGGGGGCGGAGTCAAACCGCCGGGGGAGGAGGAAGGGTACGACGCCGACAGCGAGAGCAACCCCGACGACACGGCGGCACACGAAGAGGGTAGGTCTGCAGACTCACAACCACACAAGACACACAACTGCACAACTACACAATATACTACACACAGGACACAACACAGGACACACAACGACACAAGACACAACTGCACAACTACACAATATACTACACACGGGACACACAACTGCACAACTACACAATACACGGCACACAACAACACAACTACACAATATACTACACACTGGACACACAACAACACAACTACACAATACACTACACACAGGACACACAACTGCACAACTACACAATATACTACACACAGGACACACAACAACACAACTACACAATATACTACACACAGGACACACAACAACACAACTACACAATATACTACACACAGGACACACAACAACACAACTACACAATATACTACGCACTACACAACACACAGGACACACAACGACATAACTACACAATATACTACACACAGTACACTACACAAACCATACAGGACACACAACAACACAACTACACAATATACTACACACAGTATACAACACACACCTACTTAACTACACAATATACTACACACAGTATACAACACACAACTACATAACTACACAATATACTACACACAGTTCACAACACACAACTACTGTAAATTCCGGACTATAAGCCGCTACTTTTTTTCCCCCACGCTTTAAACACTGCGGCTTATACTCCGACGTGGCTTATACGATGATTTTCCCTTATTGCCTGCCACACCCCAGGGAAGAATCTGTCTATTGTTACCAGGTATGCAGGAATGGATAACATTAACAACTGAACCTTTATAAAGTTAATATTAACACATACAAAAGGGGAACTTTTAAGGAAAAATAGCAAACCTTCAAATGTTAATATTGTTTCACAAATATACAAAACAAAACTCTGAATGAAAACACCCAATAAAGCTCTCCAGAGACCGTCATAAATTTAAAGCATCTCAGAATTAATGCGCACGTCGTGCGTAATGTTAAATGAAAATGATATTACAACAGGCGTAATTACTTGTTTTTAATCTTTATATTTTAAAAATAAATTAAAAGTCCTATTCTAACAAAAAACAAAAATTTGTTCACTTTCAAGTGTCTTTCAAGTCATTTTCAGTCCGTCAATCCACAGCCGGCGCAAAAGCAAGTCAATCCCGTATCGGCGCAAATCCAAAGGAAACCCTGATAAGTCCACCGACAACAAAAAAAGAGAGAAAATGTGCTTTTATTACTATCCTTTTATTGCCTCATTTTTTGTCTTTTGTTTTTTAATCATCATATTAACAACGAATCAACCTATAGATATGACAGCAAGCTCACACATATCAGACCCATTTACATACAGGGAAGAATTTCATTTGAACTCAAAGAAAACCTTTATCCAATTACCGGCTCCAGGTGCCGTGCCGCGGCTCCAGGTGCTGGTGGTGCCGCGGCACCTCGTGGTGCACGGTTACCACGGCTCGGTGCCGCGGCACCACCGGCTCCTCACCTCGAGGTGCCGCGGCACCGAGCCGTGGTACCGGAAGAGAGCCACCGGCGGTGTCGGTGCCTCAATATGCACTCGCTGTCTCTCCAGTTTTGACGCAATGAAAAAAAAGGTTCCACTCGGTCCCATAGACTCCCATAGAAGCCAGGCTTCAACGGGGAAATGCACTGACCACAGATCGTATGAGGAAACAGCGCAACGGGAATGTATGAGAAGTGAACAACATCGAGTCTGATGATTTGTGATAAAGCTGATTCTGAACGAACTCGTCTGTGAGATGAACGTGTTTTAACACATGTGTAGTCAATGAAATGTCAACACAACCAAACATATTTAACCATTTAATTTTCGTAATGATAGGGGAAGCCAGGCTTCTCTTGCAGTCTATGAGAAATCGCCACTGGTGGACACCCGCGGCTTATAAACCAGCACGGCTTATACATGTACAAAATTGATTTTCTTTCTAAAATTAGGGTCTGCGGCTTATATTCAGGTGCGGTCTATAGTCCGGAATTTACGGTGCTTAACTACACAATATACTACACACAGTATACAACACACAACTACTTAACTACACAATATACTACACACAGTATACAACACACAACTACTTAACTACACAATATACTACACACAGTATACAACACACAACTACTTAACTACACAATATACTACACACAGTACACAACACACAGCTACATAACTATACAATATACTACACACAGTACACAACACACAACTACTTAACGACACAATATACTACACACAGTACACAACACACAGCTACATAACTACACGTGTGCGTTTCAGTCGGTAACTGCACGCGTGCATCAGTTTCCGTCCTACCTGTTATACTATTGGGTACGGGGCAGTGCGTCTATGCCCCCCCCCGCAGAAGTGACAGTGAAACTTTACGCTCATTTATCTTTTCTCCACCTCCTGAAGATTCACAAACTTTAATCTGAGGGATAGGGTGTTTGTCCTGGACTATTATATATTATACAGATGTAGAATAAGTCTAATGCAACAGTGATGATTTTTACCTCCGCCAAGGAGGTTCTGTTTTTGGTCTGTCTGTTGGTCTGTCTGTCTGTCTGTCTGTCTGTCTGTGGGTCTGTCTGTCTGTGGGTCTGTCTGTCTGTCTGTCTGTGGGTCTGTCTGTCTGTGGGTCTGTCTGTCTGTCTGTTGGTCTGTCTGTCTGTCTGTGGGTCTGTCTGTCTGTCTGTCTGTCTGTCTGTGGGTCTGTCTGTCTGTCTGTGGGTCTGTCTGTCTGTCTGTGGGTCTGTCTGTCTGTCTGTCTGTGGGTCTGTCTGTCTGTCTGTCTGTCTGTCTGTCTGTCTGTCTGTGGGTCTGTCTGTCTGTCTGTGGGTCTGTCTGTCTGTCTGTCCGTCCGTGTGCAAGATAACTCAGAAAGTTCTGGACGGATTTGGATGAAAATTTCAGGAAATGTTCATACTGGCACAAGGAACAAATTATTAAATTTCAGTGGTGATGTGTGTGTGTGTGTGTGTGTGTGGAAGGGGGGGGGGGGGGCACTGATCTGCCTTGGCGGAGGTCTGCGCTCTCTGAGTGCTTTTCTAGTTTGGTATGAAATATTTGGTTTGGCAGCAAAGATTTTGCCGTGGTGCAGCGCCACAGCTAAACCTACACCAGCAGAAACTCTGCTAACACCCTTCTACCAAGTGAGTACAAAATACACACTGACACATTTAACATTTGACCTAGAACCAAAAAAAAATATAATATGAACTAGTGTCAGTGTGAATAACTGCCAGATGACAGGAGGAAAAGAAAACTATTGTTTTTTGCATTAAAAAATATGTATTGTTGACTATTTTGTTAATTTGTTGATTATTTAAATTTTTGTTCATTTTGTTGATTATTTTGTGATTATTTTCTTTGATTTTTTGTTTTTGTTTTGTGGATTCTTTTGTTGATTATTTTGTTCATTTTTCATTTTTGTTCATTTTGTTGATTATTTTGTGATTATTTTCTTTGATTTTTTTCGTTTTGTGAATTATTTTGTTGATTATTTTTGATTATTTTGTTCATTTTTGTTCATTTTGTTCATTATTTTGTTGATCATTTTCTTTAATAATGTTTGTTTTGTTGATTATGAGTTTTATTGTAACTTTAATGTATTTAACATAAAGTTACGACTGGATTGAATGAAGGGTTAAACATCCTTCAGTTTATGCTCAAACATTAAAACTGAGACAGTTTTTCTCTTTTTTTTCAGTAGTAGTAGTAGTTTTATTTCGAGCACATAGAATCATCAGGTAACAAAGAATCATACAACATGGTCAAAAAAAAAAAAAAAAATTTCTGCACTTGAAAGGAGTGGGAAGAAGTATAATTTATTGACTCCACCCCCTTTTTACAAACTAATAATCAATCTAGATCTGCTTCCTTTGCATTAACACACATTTTCCTCTGTATAATTTACAATAACACAAAACATCCGTACAAACCATTCAACCATCTTATTTGTCAGTTAAATGTCAGACTCTCACAGTCTTTCCATGTTTATTTATAACCTTTAAAAGTTAAATCCACCCTTTGGTCCGTCTGTTGTTTTTGGTGAAACCTTTAGTGTTAGTGTTTCCGCAGTGACTCGTCGTTGTAAACTGGTGTAAACCGTCCTGATGCGGCGGCGTCCGATGCGTTTGTCTGCTGTGTCACTGAACCACATCCTCTTTTCTGGCATTGACGACGTTGGGTTTGTTTCCGCGGTGACGCTGCGGATCCAGACAGTTGCATGTCTGAGCTCCGTCAGGTTGACAGCGTGGCCTCGTTCCACCCCGTCCTCCTTCATCCCCTCAGAATAGACCCATTGTTCGCCGCCGTTTCGCCGTCGCCTCATGAGCTGCGTCTTGTGACTTCGATCTGGTCAAGTTGGACTTCAACTACGTGATGTGTTTAAGGATGTCGGGAAACGGCGAGTACATATCTGTACCACGTCTATTTAATTCAGGTTATTTTCTGTCCCTGACGCTGAAGAAAAGAGTTAAATTGTCACTGTAAGAAGATTCCTGACCGTTGAAATTCATGATGTTGATGCTTTGGTTAATTTTTGTTCATTTCGTTCTTTATTTTGTTCATTTTTATCAATTTTCTTTTTTATTTTGTTCATTTTTGTTCATCTTGCTGATTATTTTGTTCATTTTTATCAATTTTCTTTTCTATTTTGTTCATTTTTGTTCAGTCTGTTGATTATTGTGTTCATTTTTATTTTATTTTTTATTTTGTTGTTTTTTTGTTCAGTTTGTTGATTTTTGTGTTCATTTTTATTAATTTTCTTTTTTATTTTGTTTGTTTTTGTTCAGTTTGATTATTTTGTTCATTTTTATCAATTTTCTTTTTTATTTTGTTCATTTTTGTTCAGTTTTTTGATATTTGTGTTCATTTTTAACAATTTTCTTTTTTTGTTCGTTTTTGTTCAGTTTGATTATTTTGTTCATTTTTTATCAATTTTATTTTTTATTTTGTTTGTTTTATTTTGTTTGTTGATTTTTTGTTCATTTTTATCAATTTTCTTTTTTATTTTGTTCTTTTTTGTTCAGGTTTTTGATATTTGTGTTCATTTTTAACAATTTTTTTTTTTTGTTTGTTTTTGTCCAGTTTGCTGATTATTTTGTTCATTTTTATCAGTTTTCCAAACAATGTTCAAACAATGTATCAGCGTCTCTTTCCTGTTGTTGTCTTTCACCGGGAACCCGAAGTGATCCCAAACAGGGACCGTAATGATGGTGGAGGGTCTTCAATCTCTTCCTTCCAGGTTGACATTATATATATATATATATATATATATATATATATATATATATATATATATATATTTTTTTTTTTTTTTTTTTTTTTTTCCTTATGGCAGCTGCTATTTTGTATTTTGGGTCAATGTGTAATATTAATTTTTATGTTTTATCAAATTTTTTGCCAGACTTGACATGCGTGTCAAATGTGATGAGTTTTTGAGCATGTTGAGGGGGTCAAATTCCAGTTTAAAGTGTCTTGGAAAAATAATAAAAATACGAATGAAATACAACAGGGCCTTGCCTTCCAGGTGGGTCCGCTCAGACTCACAACTCGGTCCCTAAATATGTAAAAAGATGAAAAAGACATAACACGACAGAAATGACAAAAAAGAAGCTGTAACAAGAATGAAAATTAAGTAAAAGATGCACAGAAACTAAAATGCGGCAAAAGATGCAACACAATGAAAACAAAGTAAAGGATCCAATAAAATGGAAACAAAGTAAAAAAAATGTAATGAGATGAAAAAGACAAAATCAACACAAAAGATGAAACAAGAATAAAAGTGAAGTAAGAGACATAATAAAACAAAATATGTAACAAGATGCAATAAAACAAAAATGACACAAAAGATTTAAATAAACGGAAACAAAGTAACAAATGTAATGAGTTGAAAAAGACATAAGAGAAAATTGACAAAACAAACAGTTACAAGAATGAAAATGATGCAAAAGATGTAACACGATGAAAAAAAGTAAGGGATCCAACAAAACGGAAACAAAGTAACAAATGTAACGAGATGAAACAGACAAAATCAACACAAAAGATGAAACGAGAATAAAAGTGAAGTAGAAGACGTAACAAAACAAAATATGTAACGAGATGAAAACAATGTAACGAGATGCATTCAAACAAAAACGACACAAAAGATGTAACAAAACGGAAACAAAGTCACAAATGTAAACTGTGCTGTATCTGTTTTTCTTTATTTTTTCTTCTGTCCTGAATCTGACAGAGGTTGTTTGTGTTGTTGTAGTTTTTAGTTTTTCTGGACGTTGAATCCTCCTGAATCCTGCTGGTTTTTCCTTTCGTCGTTCTGACTTTGATGTGATCGATACTGCAGCCGTGCTTCTGCTGCATTAATTGGATTAAACTGGGTCTGAACGGCGTCCGTCTCCCTCGGTTTGGGAGTGTTTGTTTATATTTTCTGTCCGTTCGGGGTAGGGGGAGGGGTGGGACTTGATGAATAAGGCCGTCCCAGAGGCCTCCCGCCGTGTTAGTTCATGTAAATCATGCGTCGACTCCCCTCGCCGCTCCCAGGATGACCATAATTCACTTTTACGAGGTGCGTCGGCGGTGGAGGGACGGCGCCGCAGTCTCTGGATCATGGTGTTCCAGTCCATGTTCCAGTCCATGTTCTGGTTCTACTCTGACCCGTCCATCTGTGGGTTCTCTTGTAGGAGTGAAAGTGGAGTCGTCGGCGCTTCGCGAGCTCTCGGCGGCGTCGACGGCGGCAGACGGGCCCGGCCGCGGCGTGCTCCTGTTCCCAGAGATCTGCACCATGGAGCTGCAGCTGCTCGCCGCTGGATCCCCGGACCTGGACGTCCTGAGCCACGTGTTCCACAGCCTCCTGGGCGCCGTCCACGCCAACCGCCGCAACGCCGCCCTGCTGTACGACCAGGTCAGACCACTTCCTGTTCTAGAACCAGTCCGTATCCGACAGGTTGAGGAACGAAACCTGACCCAAATTCTGTTCACAGGGCGGAGTCAAAACCATCCTCAGCGGATTCCACAACATCCTTAGCCAATCAGACGCCTCCTTCACAGGTGGGCGGTTCCCTTTAATGCTTATCGTTCATCCAGGTGCATCATTTCCGTCAGGTTTTTACTGTTTTATGTCTCTGGTGTAGTTTGGGTCCAATGGGAAGCGTCAACAACTGTTCATTTTGTAGGTTGTTTTCATTTTTATTCGTTTTGTTGATTGTTTTGTTGATATTTTGTTCATTTTATTGATTATTGTATTCATTTTGTTGATTATTATTTTAATTTTTATTCATTTTGTTGATTGTTTTGTTTTGTTCATTTTGCTGATTATTTTGTTCATTTTGTTGATTATTTTGCTTATTTTGTTCATTTTGTTGATTATTTTCATTTTTATCCATTTGGTTGATTGTTTTGTTAATTTTGCTGATTATTTTATTCATTTTGTTGATTATTTTGCTCATTTTGTTCATTTTGTTGATTATTTTGCTCCTTTTGTTCATTTTGTTGATTATTTTCATTTTTATTAATTTTTGTTGATATTTTTTTCATTTCGTTGATTATTTTGTTCATTTTGTTGATTATTTTGTTCATTTTGTTGATTATTTTGTTCATTTTGTTGATTATTTTGTTAATTTTGTTGCTCTTTTTTTTTCATTTTGCTGATTATTATTTTCATTTTTATTCATTTTGTTGATTATTTTTGATCATTTTGTTGGTTATTTTCATTTTTATTCATTTTGTTCATTTTGTTGATTATTACTTTCATTTTTATTATATTTTGTTGATTATTTTGTTCATTTTGTTGATTATTATTTTCATTTGTGTTCAGTTGTTTTTTTCTGGATTTAAATAAACCATTCATGGTTCAGTGTTATTGGTTTTGAAGTTTTTTTTTTTCGGCCTGTGAAATAAACTAACTCTGTTTCTGTGCTCATTCAGATTGCCAAACAGTCCTGGTGGAGCTGCTGGTTGCCATGGTGAGCCAGCGAATCACAGCGGAGGAGCTGGCCCTGCTGATCCGCCTCTTCCTGGAGAAGACCCCGCCCACTGTAAATAAACACCAAACCCTATGAGTGACTCAACAGCGCTCTGTTAGCTTAAACGTCCAGGGCGTTGACGCTCTGGGCTTATGCTAACAGCGTCTATATTTAAAAATACACCCATTCATCAACACGTGGCGTTCCTTATCCTCTGAACAATTAACACCAGCAGGAGAAAAAAGGCACGACGCTAGAATTAACCCTTAAACACCCACCGTCGACAAAAAACATCTACTGATGTAAAAGTAGGCAATAAAACCAAGGAAAATAAGTGACAAAATGAACAGAAATAGATAAAATAACAAGTAAAATTAATTAAAAATGAACAAAATAATAAATATCATGAAAAAATAATCAAAGAATTAACTAACATGAAGTAAAAAAAAATAAGCGACCAAATTTACAAAAACAGGCAAAGTCATCAATACGATGAACAAAAATGAAGACTAAATCAACAAAATAAGTAAGGGGTTCTTCAAGGGTTAATGTTAATATAATGTCGTGGGTCTTTAAGGGTTAATGTTAATATAATGTCGTGGGTCTTTAAGGGTTACTGTTAATATGTTGTTTTGGGTCTTTAAGGGTTAATGTTAATATAATGTCGTGGGTCTTTAAGGGTTAATGTTAATATAATGTCGTGGGTCTTTAAGGGTTACTGTTAATATGTTGTTTTGGGTCTTTAAGGGTTAATGTTAATATAATGTCGTGGGTCTTTAAGGGTTAATGTTAATATAATGTAGTGGGTCTTTAAGGGTTAATGTTAATATAATGTAGTGGGTCTTTAAGGGTTAATGTTAATATAATGTAGTGGGTCTTTAAGGGTTAATGTTAATATAATGTCGTGGGTCTTTAAGGGTTAATGTTAATATAATGTAGTGGGTCTTTAAGGGTTAATGTTAATATAATGTAGTGGGTCTTTAAGGGTTAATGTTAATATAATGTAGTGGGTCTTTAAGGGTTAATGTTAATATAATGTAGTGGGCCTTTAAGGGTTAATGTTAATATAATGTAGTGGGTCTTTAAGGGTTAATGTTAATATAATGTTGTGGGTCTTTAAGGGTTAATGTTAATATAATGTAGTGGGTCTTTAAGGGTTAATGTTAATATAATGTAGTGGGTCTTTAAGGGTTAATGTTAATATAATGTAGTGGGCCTTTAAGGGTTAATGTTAATATAATGTAGTGGGCCTTTAAGGGTTAATGTTAATATAATGTAGTGGGTCTTTAAGGGTTTATGTTAATATTTTGTCTCTTAAAGGTCAGACATGGACGTATTTTTAACCATGTGAAAGCTGTGACCTTTGACCCCAGGGTTTTCCATCCATGTGGGTTCAGTTCAGATAGAAACGAACTCAGTCAGGTCTGACATGAACTAGGTAACCATGGTAACAGTGTGCAGGGTACTGCAGTACAAGTACAAATACTGATGGAAAAATACAAATACTGAAAAATAGTCTTTGCTTAGTAAAAGTAGTAAAAATACACAGTTACAACCACTGAAATGTCCCCAAAGAGTTAAACTATTTGTATTATTTATTTAGTTATGTATTATATCTGTTCAATAGTGGCCTCCTTTGGTCCGTTTGCTCCTGTTCCGTGTTTTCCGTGGTTCCGTCTGTCGTTTTATTCACTGTCGGATCAGACTGTGACTGTTCATCCATGGAGGTTGAATTTATCAGCAAAGACGTAAAAGATAGTGAATAATTCACCTCAAATACATTAAAAGTAAAGAATTTTTAGGAATTTAAGACGTAGAAAGTCAAGATATTTGTTACAATGTAGAAAGTAAAAGGTAAAACAGTGAATATTCACATTAATTTATGATAAATGATCCAAAGCTCAAAAAAATGTTTTTAAAATGCATGAGAATTTTGTTTATTTCTGGTATTTTTTTCCTATTTTGATCATTTTGTTTGTTTTGGGCTTGTGTTTCTTATAATTTATGACAAATGAGCCCAAAATTAACAAAATAATCATGAATTTTAAGAAAAAAATTTTACTTATTTTCTTAATATGATATCTTTTGTAATTTTTTATCTAGTTTGTTTTTAAATTTGTGATACATGACCCAAAAATGAATAAAATTTTCTTAATTTCTGAAAATTTTGCTTATTTTTTCCCTTTTTTTTTCTCTTTTTTTAAATTTACTAGTTTTTTTTTTCACTTTTTTTTCTTATAATTTATGATAAATGAGCCAAAAATGAACAAAATTTTCTTAATTTCTGAGAATTTTCATATTTTTTCACTCATTTTTCTTCACCTTATTAATTTACTAGTTTTTTTACTTGTTTGTTGTACAATTTATGATAAATGAACCAAAAATGAGCAAAACTATTATAAATTTTGTAAGAGAAAAAACCCAAAATTTTCTTACTTTTTGATAATTTTGTGAATTTTTGCTTGTTTTTGTAAATGTTATATCATTTTTCATTTGAATTTAATTTAATTTTGTTTTATTTTACTGAGCGTTGCGTTCCAACCTGCAGTGTAAACATCGTCCTCTTGTCCCATCTCCTGCGTTCCCCTAGGACATCCTCCTGAAGGGCGTCCTGCAGATCGTAGAGGCCAACATGAGGACGGAGCCGCTCCACTTCCTGACGTTCCCGTTGACTCTGGGGGCGTCGACTCCGGGCGGCCCCTCCCCAGGCTCCAGGCAGAACGGGGCGGCGGGGGGGAAGGGTGTGGGTCTGCTGTGGAAAGGAAAACTGTCCCCTGGACGACGGGACGGTGACGCCGACCACAGACCCAGCGCCGTGGGCTCCTCACCGTGGCACGTGGCCCCCCTGCACCTGCCTCTGGTCGGACAGAACTGTTGGCCCCACATGGCCAGTGGGTTCAGCGCCTCCATGTGGATGAGAGTGGAAGAGCAGGAGGACAGAGACACAGGTGAGGAGAGAGAGACAGGTGAGGAGAGAGAGATACAGGTGAGGATGGAGATACAGGTGAGGAGAGAGACACAGGTGAGGACGGAGACACAGGTGAGGAGAGAGAGACAGGTGAGGAGAGAGACACAGGTGAGGAGAGAGAGATACAGGTGAGGATGGAGATACAGGTGAGGAGAGAGAGACAGGTGAGGAGAGAGACACAGGTGAGGAGAGAGAGAGACAGGTGAGGAGAGAGAGACGGGTGAGGAGAGAGACAGACAGGTGAGGAGAGAGAGACAGGTGAGGAGAGAGATACAGGTGAGGAGAGAGATACAGGTGAGGATGGAGACACAGGTGAGGAGAGAGAGACAGGTGAGGAGAGAGACACAGGTGAGGAGAGAGAGATACAGGTGAGGATGGAGATACAGGTGAGGAGAGAGAGACAGGTGAGGAGAGAGACACAGGTGAGGAGAGAGATACAGGTGAGGAGAGAGATACAGGTGAGGATGGAGATACAGGTGAGGAGAGAGAGACAGGTGAGGATGGAGACACAGGTGAGGACGGAGACACAGGTGAGGAGAGAGACACAGGTGAGGAGAGAGAGACAGGTGAGGACGGAGACACAGGTGAGGAGAGAGAGACAGGTGAGGAGAGAGAGACAGGTGAGGACGGAGACACAGGTGAGGAGAGAGAGACAGGTGAGGAGAGGGAGACAGGTGAGGAGAGGGAGACAGGTGAGGAGAGAGACACAGGTGAGGATGGAGATACAGGTGAGGAGAGAGAGACAGGTGAGGAGAGAGATACAGGTGAGGAGAGAGAGACAGGTGAGGAGAGAGAGACAGGTGAGGACGGAGACACAGGTGAGGAGAGAGAGACAGGTGAGGAGAGAGACACAGGTGAGGACGGAGAGACAGGTGAGGAGAGAGACACAGGTGAGGAGAGAGACACAGGTGAGGACGGAGATACAGGTGAGGACGGAGACACAGGTGAGGACGGAGACACAGGTGAGGAGAGAGATACAGGTGAGGAGAGAGAGACAGGTGAGGACGGAGACACAGGTGAGGAGAGAGAGACAGGTGAGGACGGAGACACAGGTGAGGAGAGAGACACAGGTGAGGATGGAGAGACAGGTGAGGAGAGAGACACAGGTGAGGAGAGAGAGACAGGTGAGGATGGAGACACAGGTGAGGAGAGAGAGCCAGGTGAGGACGGAGACACAGGTGAGGAGAGAGAGACAGGTGAGGAGAGAGAGACAGGTGAGGACGGAGACACAGGTGAGGAGAGAGAGACAGGTGAGGAGAGAGACAGACAGGTGAGGAGAGAGACAGACAGGTGAGGAGAGAGAGACAGGTGAGGAGAGAGAGACAGGTGAGGAGAGAGAGACAGGTGAGGAGAGAGACACAGGTGAGGAGAGAGACACAGGTGAGGATGGAGATACAGGTGAGGAGAGAGAGACAGGTGAGGACGGAGACACAGGTGAGGACGGAGACACAGGTGAGGAGAGAGATACAGGTGAGGAGAGAGATACAGGTGAGGACGGAGACACAGGTGAGGAGAGAGAGACAGGTGAGGACGGAGACACAGGTGAGGAGAGAGACACAGGTGAGGAGAGAGAGACAGGTGAGGAGAGAGACAGACAGGTGAGGAGAGAGACAGGTGAGGAGAGAGAGACAGGTGAGGAGAGAGACACAGGTGAGGACGGAGAGACAGGTGAGGAGAGAGACACAGGTGAGGAGAGAGACACAGGTGAGGACGGAGATACAGGTGAGGACGGAGACACAGGTGAGGACGGAGACACAGGTGAGGAGAGAGATACAGGTGAGGAGAGAGAGACAGGTGAGGACGGAGACACAGGTGAGGAGAGAGAGACAGGTGAGGACGGAGACACAGGTGAGGAGAGAGACACAGGTGAGGATGGAGAGACAGGTGAGGAGAGAGACACAGGTGAGGAGAGAGAGACAGGTGAAGATGGAGACACAGGTGAGGAGAGAGAGCCAGGTGAGGACGGAGACACAGGTGAGGAGAGAGAGACAGGTGAGGAGAGAGAGACAGGTGAGGACGGAGACACAGGTGAGGAGAGAGACACAGGTGAGGAGAGAGACACAGGTGAGGATGGAGATACAGGTGAGGATGGAGATACAGGTGAGGAGAGAGAGACAGGTGAGGAGAGAGAGACAGGTGAGGAGAGAGACACAGGTGAGGAGAGAGACACAGGTGAGGATGGAGATACAGGTGAGGAGAGAGATACAGGTGAGGAGAGAGAGACAGGTGAGGACGGAGACACAGGTGAGGAGAGAGAGACAGGTGAGGACGGAGACACAGGTGAGGACGGAGACACAGGTGAGGAGAGAGAGACAGGTGAGGACAGAGACACAGGTGAGGAGAGAGAGACAGGTGAGGACGGAGACACAGGTGAGGACGGAGATACAGGTGAGGAGAGAGACACAGGTGAGGAGAGAGACAGGTGAGGAGAGAGATACAGGTGAGGACGGAGACACAGGTGAGGAGAGAGAGACAGGTGAGGACACACCCACAAGATGGAGGGTTTACTGAACCTGTTTCCATTCACAGTAAAACTTTGATCAGTATCTGATTATTATTGATCATGTAAACAGTTTAATCTGTTTGATCAAATAACAGCAGTAATCTGATTACAATGAATCAGATTAACAAAAATTAACCAAATAATCAACAAGATGAAAAAAATTAACCAAATAATCAATAAATTTTAAAAAAATGAACCAAATAATCAATAAAATGAAAAAAATGAATTAAATAATCAATAAAATGAAAAAAATGAACCAAATAATCAACAAGATGAAAAAAAATGGACCAAATAATCAGTAAAATGAAAAAAAATTAACCAAATAATCAATGAAATGAAAAAAATGAACCAAATAATCAATAAAATGAAGAAAAAAAAAATTAACCAAATAATCAATAAAATGAAAAAAAATGAACCCAATAATCAACAAGATGAACAAAAATGAACCAAATAATCAATAAAAGTCATTATTTGCGTGGATGTAAACAGGGTCAGATTTCTAGTCTGATGGTTCATGTGTTTAAAGGCGACTCTGAGAACAGTGTGTGGTCATGTGGTCATTCTTCCTGGTTCTGAATATTCTGCTGCTGTTTTAATGCTTGTTTTAGAGCAGGGCTGTCAAATTCATTTTCTTTCAGGTTCCACAGTCAGCCCGATTTGATCTGCAGTGGGCCGGACCAGTAAAATAATAACAGAATAACCGATACTCCAAATTTTTGTCTTTGATTTGGTGCAAAAAACATCCCACAGAATTATGAAAATACTTACTTTTATAAACTATCCAAACAAAAAAGATGTGAATAACCTGAAAAAACTGAAATTTCTTAAGAAAAATCAGTACAATTTTAACAATATTCTGCCTCCACTTCTCATTTGTCCATGTGCATTCTGGATCAGATCTACAAAGACACTAAACACTGAGGAACAGGAAGAAAAGAGTTCAAACTGGGCTGAATTTTCTTTAGACATTTCAGGTTGTTCTTATTTGTTCAGGTTATTCACGTTTAATTGTTACTGGATAGTTTATAAATGTAAATATTTTCATAATTTAATGTTATTTTTTGCACTAAAACAAAGACAAAAAATTGAAGTTGTCATTATTTATAGGCATAATGTAATAATTTTTTTTACATCAAACCCAGAAGAAAATCTGCAGTCATTCTTTTGTGTCGGTTCTTCTGCTGTTATTATTTGACTGTAGATCAGATTGGTCTGTATGTGGAACCTGAACTAAAATGAGTTCTACAGCCTGGACTGTGGAATTTTTACACTTTGCAAATTCCTCCCATGGGCCGGATTGAAACCTTTGGGGGGCCGCGTTTGGCCCCCGGACTGCATGTTTGAGACCCCTGGTTTAGAGCCTGTGAATAAACTCAACCTTGTGACTGTTTTCCAGAAGACAGAACCACCTCTACGGCTGAATCCACCCACGGCTCTGCCCACGGCCCCGCCCACGGCCCCGCCCACACCGGGACCAGGTTATCAGACGAAGGCCTGGTTCATATCCTGTCCATGGGCTCCAAGGCACTGATGCTCCAGGTGTGGGCGGAGTTCTCCACGGGCTCGCTGACATTCAGGTGAGTGTCGGAGCAGGGGGCGGAGTCACAGATGCACGCGGACAGGAGGCCGCCGCCCCTTTAATCTGTTACTGAAGTGTGTTAATGCTCCGTTTCACAGGATGTGCATCGACCCCAACGACGAGATAAAGGCGGGGCTGTTGGCTCAGGCCGACTCGGGGGCGGGACTTCTGCGGGCCGGACAGTGGCAGCACCTGAGCCTCACCTACATCCAACAACCGGAGGGAAAGAAGAACATCCACGGCTCTGTGGTCGTCTGGGTTTGCGGAATCAGGTGAGAAACGGAAACAGGAAGGAGTTCAATTCCGAAGGAAACGGACGAGTTCAAGAGTCAACGTTTAACGGAACCGACTAAAGCCAACCATCATCTTTTATCTGAGGTTGGGTTCGTTCTATTGGTCTAGAACACATTAGGGTAGAGGTCTGCATTGGCTGAGGGGTGGTGGTGGAAGTGGGCGGGGCTTAGAGCAGCAGAGTGCAGTCGGTGAGAGACAGAGGGAAGATTTGTATGACTTTTATCAGTGTTTTAGTGGTGAATTCTGTAAATAGTTGTATTTAATAGTAATCATGCTGTTTTGGAGTGTTCTACTAGTGCAGTGTTTTTCAACCTCGGGGTCGGGACCAAGGTTATAATAGTTTTGTATTTTTCATTATAGTTTAGTTAATTTAGTTTTGACTTTTTTTTTTTCTCTAATTCAGTTAGTTTTAATTTGGTTTTAGAGCAGGTTTGCTAGTTTTTATTAGTTTTAGTGTTTTTCTAAATGCTTAGTTCAGTTTAGGTTCAGTTTTAGTTTTGTCACATCTTTTATCTTTCTCACTGACATATTCAAATAAATCCCAGACAGGACTCTGCTGCTTTCTCCCAACTTTAGTCTCCATGTTTCCAGGTAAAGTTAGGACGAGAAGATTACTAAACGACAAGTGATGAGAAGTGACGGACCATGAAGTGTCATATGGTGCCGCTAGCTAAAATTGCTTGCATGAAATAAATTGATTTCATATCAATCTGACGTTGACAAAGACGAAAACAAAAGGAACTTTATCCATAATTTTTATACATTTGAGTTATATTTGTAAGCACACAATGCAGTTTCATTTAGTTACCCTTTTTTCTTTTAATTATAGTTTTTATTTATTTCAGTTAACGAAAATGTTTTTTCAATTGTAGTTTTCGTGATTTCGTTAGTTTTCGTTAACGATAATAACCTTGGTCGGGACCCCACATTGGGTTGCCTGGAATTCCAATGGGGTCGCCTGAAATTTGTAGTAATTGATAAAAAAAAAACAAAAAAACGTACTGATAAAAATCTGTGTTGAGTTGACAGAGACAATCCCAATCCATATCAGACAAACTGTGGTTGTGAAACTGCAGCACTGTGGTTCTGTTTATCTGTCAAATGTTCATTGTGGTCAGTTTCAGATGCTGCAGCTCTTTCATAATTCATAGTTTCAGTTCTTGTTTGTTCAGTATTAATTGTCCTCCTTGTAAATCACAGCTGAACTGACTGTACATATCCTGACCAAGGAAAATCCAATTCTCCCTTTGTGCAGTAATCTACACCTGGATTTACTGCCTCTGTCCATAATAATATACATTATATAGACTTATGTCCTCTAAAATTAACCTGGATTTGAAACAGAGGGTAGAAAACTATTACAGGATCAAAAACTAATTCATTTTAGCCAAAAAAAAAAAAAAAGTGTGTTTTGAATGTCTGGAGTCGCCAGAAATGTGTGATGTTAAAATGGGGCCAGGAGAAAAAAAGGTTGGACACCACTGATCTAGTGTGTTTTGATGTATGTTTGTTGAATTTTGCTGTTTTTTTTCTGTATTTTTGTGGTTTGTATAGTTGATTGATAGTTGTATTGTATCTGTAAATCTTTTGTAAATGTGTGTATATTTGTATATGTGTGTAAATCTATAGTCAGATCTCTCCAGTACATACACAGATCCAGTGTGTATTTGAATCAGATGATGGATGTTTTTATCAGTGAAATAATCAGCTCTGTCTACAACTAGACACAAAGTGAACACAGACTATCAACAGGATCCAAATGACACCAAAGAACCACAAAGAAAAAATAAGAATAAAATAAGAAGAAGTACATGGACATACAATGATCTGTTCTAGACCAACTCATATGTATGAACATCTGGAACATAGTTGAAAGTTTATTTATATTATCTCATGAAGTTTCATTATGGACATTTACAGTTGTTTTTCATAATAAATATAAAAATTCAAGTCTTTTTTTTTTTTTTTTTTTTTTTTACTATAACACACTGAAAAAAAAAAAAATTTTCTGACACTTTTCTTCCATAAACCACATAAATAACTCTACCCCTGTGGGAGTCCTTATATTGTTAACTTGTACCTTTTGGTGTTTTTTTTTTGGTGTTTTTTTGCTGCAGAAAATGTGAGGTTTCGTTGGACTACACGTTACCCAGGAAGTCCAGTTTGTCGTCGGACAGTAATAAGACGTTCTGTATGTTGGGTCACTGCTCGCCGGCGTCTGAGGAGCTGCTGAAACAGAGCAGACGATGGAACATGGGAACAGTTCTGCTGTTTAACGGTACAAGGACGCAGGAAACTCACACATTCATGTTGACTGAAACCCAGATCAAATTGGTTTATGACCATGGAGTTGAGTCCATTAGATTAGATTCTATTGGATTAGATTCAATTTAATTTAATTTAAATTAATTTAATTTAATTTGAGTGAACATAACAATAGTAGTAATGAATAATAAAATAGAAATAATAGTTATAGTAGTCATAACAGAAATATGACAAATACCAATAGTAACAATGATTACAGTGATTGTAATGTTAACAGAAATTAAGTAATATAAGTAAATCAATATAATAATAATAATAATGAGCAATAAAAAAACTAAAGTAACAAAAACAAACATTGCACACATTAATCAATTAGATGTTGCAGACATGAACGAAAACAGCCACCATGGACAAAAAATTAACAAAACATTGTGTAAAATGAATACATTTCAACAAAATTATTAATAAAATGGACAAACATAAATAAAATATTTAATAAAATGGAGAAAAATTGTTAATAAAGTGGACAAACATGAATAAAATATTTAATAAAATAGATAAAAATCAACAAATCATTAATAATAAAATGGACAAACACGAATAAATTAATGAATAAAATGGAGAAAAATCAGCAAAATTATTAATAAAATGGACCGATATGAATAGAATAATTAATAAAATGGAGAAAAATCTACAAAAGTATTACTAAAATTGACAAACACGAATAAAATAATTAATAAAAATGACAAAAATCTAAAAAGTTATTAATAAAATGTACAAACATGAATAAAATAATTAATGAAATGCACAAAAATCAATAAAACTATTAATAAAATGGACAAACATGAATAAAGTAATGAATACAATGGAGAAAAATCAATAAAATCATTAATAAAATGCACTAACATGAATTAAAGAATTAATAAGATGGAGAAAAATCAACAAAATGATTAATAATATGGACAAACACGAATAAAATAATTAATAAAATGGAGAAAAATCAACAAAATTATTAATAAAATGGACAAACATGAATAAATTAATGAATAAAATGGACAAAAATCAACAAAAATAATGAAATGGAGAAAAATCAACAAAATTATTAATAATAAAATGGACAAACATGAATAAATTAATGAACAAAATGGACAAAAATCAACAAAATTATTAATAAAATGGACATGAATAAATTAATGAATAAAATGTACAAAAATGTACAAAATTGTTAATAAAATGGACAAACAATGAAATATTCAATAAAATGGAGAAAATTCAACAAAATTATTGATAAACTGGACAAACATGAATAAGTTAATCCATAAAATACCTTAAATTAAACTAAAGTCAGGTACAGCTGCAGGTTTTCCTGCTGCTCTGGTTGTGAATCTTCTTTAATTGGTTTTCGTGCTCGTCCGTTTCTTCTTTTTCTCCACTTTCTTCTGGACGTCGTCTGAATTCTCTTCTTGTTTCTTTCATTAACTCTGGGTGTTTTTTCTTCAAACTTTCGTCACGGGCAGATTCTCCTCAGAAAACACCAAATAAAACATCAAGGTTCCTCTGCAGCTCCTCATCACATCATATCATGGTTTCATGAGCTATTGATGGAATAATAATTCAATAAATGATGGAATTTCTGCTGCGTCGTCTGCATGTTTCACACTTCCATCCTTCAGCTTAAAAAACTCCACCACATTAAACCGCAGTTTTATTCATAGATAATGACATCAAATAAAGACCAAATAAAATAAAAACACAGCATCAACTGATTTAAATGCAATAAAACATTAAAGGAATAAAGTTTGTCTGTACAGTGACTTTTTAAAACCTTTTTAACACAAGGCAACAACTCATTAAGGAATAAACTCTAAAAAAATAACTGAAAAAATAACCAATAATTAAATTATAAAAATAACTTAATATGAGCAAAACCATCAGAAAAAACTTGCAATAAATGAGTAAAATAATTTAAAAAGCAGCAAAAAGTGAAAACAAATAAAAAATGAATAAAGACAAAGTGGATAAAGTTCAACCAAAAGTCATGAAAATAATAACAAATCAACAAAAATTAGCAACATTTTTAGCAAAAAAAAAAGAACAATAAATGATGAACAATAGATAATGAACAAAAATCTGAAATATAAAATTTTTTAAAAGTCACAAATTGAAAAATGTAAAGATTAATGTAAGAAGTGAAGAAAAAAGCAAAATAATAAAGAAATCAGCAAAAAAAAGGCAAAAAAAAACCATGAAATGAGCAGAATAATTTCAGAAAGCAGCAAAAAAAGAACCAAAATTAAGGGAAATAATTCTACAAATGAGCAAATAATGATCATAATAATGACCATGAAAATGAGCATAATAATGAACATAATGAAGACTGAATTAACAACGTAATAATGACATGACGACTTTAATAAGGACCGTAATAATGACCATATTAATGACCAATGATGATAGCCATAATAATAACCATAATAATGACCGTAATAATGATTGTAATAATGAATCTAATAGACTGTAATAACAACGTAATAATGACATAACGACCTTAATAAGGACTGTTATAATGACCGTATTAATGATCATAATAATAACCATAATAATGATTGTAATAACAATCATAACAAGTGGTTCCAGACACAACAAGCCCCGCCCCTCCCACATATTGTAGCTTATTTTGTCGTGGATCCAGCTGATGTCATCATGTCTATGTGTGTGCTGATGTCATATTAATTACCTCTATATATGTGACAAGTTTGAAGTAAATTGAAACAAAATTGATGTTTTTATACACATGTGAAATGTCGCCCATTATAAGGAAATAGGAGAGGAAATAAAAGATTCAGAAAATTCATAAAAATTTGAAGAAGTGAAGCATAAATTAGTAAAATAATAACAAAAATAAGCAAAAAAAGGGCAAAAATAAACAAGAAATGAGCAAAATAATTTCAAAAAGCAACAAGAAAAAGAACCAAAAATAAGGGAAATAATTCTACGAATGAGCCAATAATGACCGCAATGATGAATATAATAAGGACCATAACACTGACAGTAATAAGGACCATAACACTGACGGTAATAGTGGCGGTAATAAGGACCATAACACTGACGGTAATAATGGCGGTAATAAGGACCATAACACTGACGGTAATAATGATGGTAATAAGGACCATAACACTGACGGTAATAATGGCGGTAATAAGGACCATAACACTGACGGTAATAATGATGGTAATAAGGACCATAACACTGACGGTAATAAGGACCAAAACACTGACGGTAATAAGGACCATAACACTGATGGTAATAAGGACCAAAACACTGACGGTAATAATGATGGTAATAAGGACCATAACACTGACGGTAATAATGATGGTAATAAGGACCATAACACTGACGGTAATAAGGACCAAAACACTGACGGTAATAAGGACCATAACACTGACGGTAATAAGGACCAAAACACTGACGGTAATAATGATGGTAATAAGGACCATAACACTGACGGTAATAATGATGGTAATAAGGACCAAAACACTGACGGTAATAAGGACCAAAACACTGACGGTAATAAGGACCATAACACTGACGGTAATAAGGACCATAACACTGACAGTAATAAGGACCAAAACACTGACGGTAATAAGGACCATAACACTGACGGTAATAAGGACCAAAACACTGACGGTAATAAGGACCAAAACACTGACAGTAATAAGGACCAAAACACTGACAGTAATAAGGACCATAACACTGACGGTAATAATGATGGTAATAAGGACCAAAACACTGACGGTAATAAGGACCAAAACACTGACGGTAATAAGGACCATAACACTGACGGTAATAAGGACCATAACACTGACAGTAATAAGGACCAAAACACTGACGGTAATAAGGACCATAACACTGACGGTAATAAGGACCAAAACACTGACGGTAATAAGGACCAAAACACTGACAGTAATAAGGACCAAAACACTGACAGTAATAAGGACCATAACACTGACGGTACTAACGATGGCGTTGTGGTTCCAGGTTCTCGGATCGGTTCTGACGAGGCCTTCTACCTGTTCACCAGCGGACCGGACCTCACCTCCATCATGCCCTGTAAGTACGGAAAACCCAACAGGACCTTCTCCAAGTTCGTCACCCAGGAAGGACTCAAGTGTGAGCACGTCCGAGAACTGCTGACCAAAAGCAAAGACATCGACACAGCGGCACTCGTCGTAAGTCTCACATTTATTTATTTATTTGTTTGTTTGTTTATTTGTTTATTAGTTTATTTGGTTTGGACAGTGAATCTGAATAAACATCTGTGTTGAACATCAATGTAAATATGACAGATTGGAGCAAAAAATGATATAAAATAATAAATCTGCAATGAAATGGAAATTCTCCTGTTATTTTTGGTCTTTGGTTTTATTTTATGTCATTTTACATCCATTAAATCACTTCTTTTTGAATAATTTTTTATAACCTTAATTTGTTGTTGTTGTTTTTTTTAATATTCATTTTGTTCATTTTTACTCATTTCATTATTGTATTTGTTTTTATTCATTTTGTTGCTCGTTTTGTTCATATTTCTTATTTTGTAAATTTCCTTTTTTGTTTTTGTTCATTTAATTTATTATTTATTATTTTTTCTTTTCATTTGTTCATTGTATTTATTATAATTTTCTTCTTCATTTGTTCATTTTATTTATTTATTTATTCTTTCTGTTTCCTATTTTCTTACTTTTTCCTCAGTTTGGTTCCTTTTGTGGCTAATTTCGTTCATGTTCCATTAGGCCAGTGTGGACCCTTCGGCGGCTGGTTTTGGCCCGTGGACCGTTTGTTTGACCCGTGGACCGTTTGTTTGACCCCCATGTCCTCCCTCTGTTGTCCAGGAGAGCCTGGCGGTGGTCTACGCCCCCAGCAGCCCCCGCCTCTACACCATCTACGAGCCGGTGATCCGCCTGAAGGGCCAGGCCAAGACAGTGGTGACCCAGCGCCCGTTCAGCTCCAAGGAGGTCCACAGCGTCGCCATGGAGACTGGTGCTCTGCGCTCGCTGACCCCCACTGAGACCCGGGGTCTGCAGAGCGTCCTGCATAAGATCGGAGGGACCGGGACCTTCGTCTTCCTGTTCGCTCAGGTGGGATCATCCATGGAAAAAACCCATGAACCCACAGCAGAACGGAAACATGAGATTACATAAAAGAACCGAGAAATAAATGATAGGACACAAGTAGAACAGGATGGATTCATCCTCAGATGAAAAGAACGGATGAACAGATGTGCATGTTCTCAGTATTTACTCAGTCACATTCATCATTTTCATCTAGTTTTTTACCACTGTTGTGTCACAATCACATTTTAAGTGCTTTTTATTTTTGTATATTTGAGTTAAGAAATTGCACCAAGTCACTAAATGAGTCATTTGTATTAACTTAGTAATTAAACAAGTCAGAGCATAATATTCCAACAATAATAGAAACACTCTGATTCCAAACAGTTTTTCATGAAACATCTGTTGTCTTTGTGCTGCAGAAAATATAGAAACTATAGAAACTAAAAACTATAGAAACTATAAGAACTATAAAACTATAAAAACTACAAAAACTACAAAACTATAGAAAATATAAAAAGTATAGGAACTATAGAAACTATAAAAACCATAAAACTATAAAAACTGTAGAAACTATAGAATCTATATAAAACTATAGAAACTATAAAAACATGAGGTCGTCTCTGTTGGACCATGGCACAAACACCATGTTCAGATTTTGCTCTGGTTTCTCTGTGTGTCTGTATGTGGTGTGGTGATCCTCATGGTCCCGGTGTTCTTCCTGGTCTTTGTCGGTCCTGGTGGTCCTCCTGGTCCTGTTGGTCCTGGCGGTCCTCCTGGTCCTGGTGGTCCTCCTGGTCCGGGTCGGTCCGGTCCAGACGGTGGAGCTGTCTGACTGTGAGCAGACCCAGGCTCTGGCGCTGCAGGTTCTTCTGTCTCTGTGTAAATTCAACCAGCACCGCATCCACGAGATGGACTGTTACCATGGATACTCCATGATCCACCAGGTCCTCATCAAGTCCAAGTGCATCGTGGGATATCACATGTTGAAGGTGAGTGACTCCTGTGCGTCTTGGTTTTACTGTCTGTGAAGTTTTGACCCCACCCACCGCCGCTGTAGTCCCACCCTCTGCTGCCATAACCCCACCCTCCGGTGCCGTAGCCCCACCCTCTGGCGCTGTATGCCCCACCCTCCGCTGCTGTGTCTCATTTTTTTTGTCATTTTTGTCTTATTTTCGTCTCTGACCATGTTGTTTTTTCCTTTTCATATATTTTTCAAAATATTTTTTGTCTTGTGTTTCCAACATTTTTTTCCTTGTTTTTGTCTCCATTTTGTAGTTTACTGTTTACTTCCTTTTTTTCATATTTTTGTCCCATTCTCATCACATTTTTGTCTCCTGTTTGTCTCCTTTTTGCCTCCTCCATCTCATTTTGTCTCTTTTTGTCCGTTTTGTTTTGCTTTCATCTCCTTATCATGCTCTTTCTTTTGTCCTTGATTTTGCCTTGGTTTCCTCACATTTATTTCTGTTTTTGTCCTTTTTTTGTCTCCTTTTTGTTTCCTTTTTTGTTTTCCATCTTGATTTTCTCTCCTTTTATGTCTTGTTTAGGGATGCAAATTATCGATTAATTCATTAATCGTTAGTTGGTTGCCCTTATCAATCGATTAATGATTAATTGATAAGTGGCGATTTTCCTGAGAACCAGAATTTCTTTTTCAAGACAGTCTATAAGAATAAAAGCTAAATATTGATTATACACTTAATGAAAAAAGCATGTCATATTCCTTAATGATTGATTTATTGAACTGTTGGATACAGTCTGTCTCCTGTGGAATTCATCTGTTGATGTGGCGGTGTGTAATGGGGGGTGGCACGTGTGCATTTCGCCGGTGTGTGTGTCGGGGTTGCATGCGTTTCGGCGGTGGGGGGGGGGGGGGTAGTACTCGCATGCGCGCAGTATGACCGGGGGATGGATGCGTGCTTCTTGGTTGGTAACCGTGCACGTGCTTGCATCACTTTCCATCGTACTTCCAATACTATGGGGGTACAGTGCAGTCCGTGCCCCCACAGAAGTGAAAGTGAAACTTTTCACTGACTGTAGACTAGACCAACCTCCAGGGAAAACACTCTGATACCGACCCCGCATTTGAGCGTGTATTTATTTGGGGGTGCACCACCCCCACAAACAGACGGGCTGGTCTGTGTTTGGCCCCACCATGTCCATACGGACATTCTAACTCATCAATGCCATGATCTGGTTCACAGACCGGCTATCCCAGCCGCAGTGTCGCAACAAACCGGCAGCCTTCAGACAGGTGTGGACGGGCGGAAAAGGGCAATTGACCAACAATTAGTAATTTAATCGAGCAAATTCTTATCGACAATTAAGCGTTAGTCGATTAATTTATTACATCCCGAGTCTTTGTTTTTTTCCATATGTTTGTTCTATTTTCGTCGTGTCTCTGTTTTGTTTTTGTCATGTTTTTTCCCTGTTTATTTCCTTTTTTTTGTTTTGTTTATTTCCTGTTCACCCATCGCTCGTCTGTATCTTATCGATGTTTCTGTCATTACTGATATGAGTTCATGTCAGTTCTGCTCTGGGCTGTTAGTGTTGAAGTTCGTGTCTGATTTCCGTCTCCGTTCTGTCGTCTGTGGATCTGAAACCCAGAGGATGTAGATGTCTTTCAGTTCATCACCAGTGACGGACGTGGATCGATGCAGACGGAGCCGCTCTGGAACCAAACGTCCTGGGTTTTGACGGATAATTTGAACTAATCCCCATAAACTGGCCTCTGTATTGATCCCTGCCTGCGCTGGTGTTCTCCATCCCTTCTGCTCTGAATCCGTGTCTTTGCGTCTCCGTAGACTCTGTTGGACGGATGCTGCAGCCGACCCGTCCTGGTTCTGGGGGATGACGGTCAGTTCCGATTGGACACGGACTCGGTGGCGGTGGTTCAGGACATTAAACTGCTGTCGGACGTCCTGTTGGACTGGAAGATCTGGGCCAAGGCCGAGGTAAACGCCCCTGGAGGCGGGACTTATCAGAACGTACACAAAGGCTATGTTCAGATGCAGACAAATGTGGACCACATATGATTTTTGTGTCCATATGTGACCTGTATCCGATCTGTTAAAGACAGTTTGAACAAAACAAATCTGACCCAGACCACTTTCATATGTGGGACCACTTTCATATGTGGTCCTAAATCTGACCCAGACCACTTTCACATGTGGTCCTAAATCCGACCCAGACCACTTTCATATGTGGTCCTAAATCTAACCCAGACCACTTTCATATGTGGTCCTAAATCCGACCCAGACCACTTTCGTATGTGGTCCTAAATCCGACCCAGACCACTTTCATGTGGTCCTAACTCTGATACATATCTGATATTTTGCAGTGTGACTTCAGTCTGAACAGCCAGGTTGCATTTATTCGACCTTTATGTCATTGAAATGTGACAAACCTCACAATTCTGCATTCCACAGTGTGTGCCTACGTGGTCTCGTATTCCATCAGGACCTCTTTAGTGCATGTGGGTCACTTCAGGGTCACATTCAGTTCAGACTCAAAACTGACAAAAGTCGCATTTAATGTGGAATATGCACGAGCACTCAAAAAAATCGGATTTCACCCAAAAATCTGAACTGTGCATTAAGACCTGCGGTGAACGGAGCCTTAGAGAACAAGTCCAACATGGAGGTGTTTATTTGTCTCCAGTTAAAGGCAGATTTAACGACAACATCATGTAAAGTATGAAACAAAGCCACAAAACTGGACAAAAACACACCTTCAGTCTCTAATTTAGTGCATATTTTACTCATTTTAATTTGTTTTTTTTTTTTTTTCAGTTTCAGTTGAAAAAGTGAATTATTGGATAAAATAATGAACCCCTTTACATTCACGATAATACTTAAATCATTATCTGATTTCTGCATGTATCAATTTATTAATGATCATGTAAATAATTTAATCTGATCGGTTTTTATCAGATACAGTCTGTTTACATGACCATTAAAATCCAATTATTATAATCAGATAACTCTAAAAATCAGATCTGATGCGTTTACATGCACCTCAGAAACAGGATAATCCATAAACGCTTGTTTAGATGTTTAGTCCTTATTTGGATTTATTTCACAGTTTGTACATATGTAGTGACGATAGAATCAAACTTCCTGTTATTGTCTTCTATGTCACTTCTGTTTTCTGTGATTTCTTTTTCTGTTTTCTTTTTTCAAATAAAAAATGTATACATGCACAGATGTATGATGATGATAATAAATCAGATTAACACACCTGGGTTTGTCCCAGTCCTCCCATGTCTTCATGCATGTGTACAGGTTAATCTGAACATGTGAAAGAATGATTAAATTGATCAGTCACTAGACTGAAACAAAACAAAACCAAAGTTGAATAAAAAAAATAAAAAATGAACAAACCCCCAAAATACAGAGTAAAATCATGAAAAAATAACAATACTGAATCATATAATGAAGAAATGAACAAAACCAAACAAAAATTGAATAAAGTAATGAAAAAAATTACAAAAATTTAGTAAAACAATGAAGAAATAAGCAAAATTAAACAAGTTGAATAAAAAATTTAACAAAACCAAAGAGCAACTGACTAATGAAAAAATTAACAAAAAATCAGTAAAATAATAAAGAATTAAGAAATAAACAAAATCAAACAAGTTGAATAAAAAAAAGACTGAACTCGAACAAAAGTGGAATTTAATCATTTAAATTGAACAAAACCAAACAAACATTTAATGAAGTAATGAAAAAAATGAACTTAATCAAATGACATGAGTTGAAGACAATAACAGGAAGTTTGATTCTATGTCAGTACATATGTACAAACTCTGAAATAAATCTAATAATGGACTGAAACATCTAAACCAGGGTTTATGGATTGTCATATTTCTGAGGTGCATGTAAATGCATCAGTTCTTAGGTTTATATGGTGAATATAATCAGACTCATTCTAATAGGATTGTTATCTCTGTTCTTTTTCTTCTGTTGATATTAATCTTCTGTTTCGTTTGTTCGTTCATCTGTGTTGTGTTTGGGTCAGTGTGGCGTTTGGGAGACGCTGCTCGCCGCCTTGGAGATCCTCATCCGGGTTCATCATCCCCATCAGGTGTTTAACATCCGTCAGTTCCTGAAGGCGGAGGTGGTCCACCGCTTCCTGCTCACCTGTCAGGTCTTACAGGTAGGTCAGCGTCTCATCGACCCAGAGGACACAAGATCAGACGTCTGTCCACATCTGACCCAGTGTCTCCGTTTCAGGAACATCGAGACGAACATCTGACCGCCATCCCACAGGAAGTGTGTCTGTCGTTCGTTAAAATCATCCAGGAGGTCCTGGGATCTCCTCCGGATCTGGATCTGCTCAGACTCATCTATAACTTCCTGTTGGCCGTTCATCCGCCCACCAACACCTACGTCTGCCACACGCCCTCCAGCTTCTACTTCTCTCTGCACATCGGTGAGTAGCAAGGTTCTAATAGTTTTGGATTTTTCATTATAGTTTAGTTTTATTTAGTTTTGTTTAGTAATTTAGTTTTTTTCTCTAATTCAGTTAGTTTTAATTAGTTTTTAGAGCAGGTTTGCTAGTTTTTATTAGTTTTCGTTATTTTCTAAATGATTAGTTTTAGTATTAATTTTAGTTTTGTCGTCTCTTTTCTCTTCTTCTCTGTCGTCGTATTCAAATAAATCCCAGACAGGACTCTGCTGCTTTCTCCCAACTTTAGTCTCCATGTTTCCAGGTAGAGTGGGGACCAGAAGACGACTGGAAACCACAAGTGACGGACCGTTAAATATCATATGGTGCTGCTAGCTGAAATTGCTAGAGCGAAATAAATCGATTTCAGATCAATCTGACACTGACAAAGACTAAAACGAAAGGAATTTTATCCATAATTTTTATACGTTTTAGTTAGTTTTGTAAGCACACAATACAGTTTCAGTTATCGTTTTTTTTCTTTTAATTATAGTTTTTATTTTTTTCAGTTACCGAAAATGTTTTTAGAATTGTAGTTTTCTGCATTTTGTTAGTTTTCGTTAGCAATAATAACCTGGGTGAGTCGCTCTGCCCCCCGTTGGCGTCCGAGTCCGTGTTAAGGAAGTAAATTTCTGGATTCTTCTGCTTTTTCGCATCTTTCAGATGGGAAGTTGTACCACGAGAAGGTTCAGTCCATCATGCACCTGAGACACTCCAACAGCGGCGGCAAGTCGGCGTGCAGCTCCGTGGTGTCGCTGTCGCCGACAGTATTCAGCGACGCCCCCCACGAAGGTAACGACCGCCGCAGTCAGACAGATTTTATAAAGATGAGGATCAGATCTGACGAACCCATTCACATCCACACGAATCCTCTGATCAGTGTCTGATCTGTGGAGTTCTCAGATTATTAAAGGGATCATTAGTCTGTTCCATTGAGAATGGGATCCCTCAAGGCACCATTTTAGGCCCCATCATTTATATGTTTATTACATTAATGAATTTACATGAGTTTACATGCACTTCAGAAATACGATAATCCATAAACCCTGGTGTAGACGTTTCAGTCCATTATTGGATTTATTTCAGAGTTCGTACGTACGTAGTGATGGTAATGAAAATGAAACAAAACAAAAAACAAGATGAGTAAACAATGACAAAACTAGACAAAAGAAGAGAAAAAAACAATAAAGATTAAAACAAAAATGACTGAAAAACAGAAAAAGACAAAACTTAGGCAGAAAAACAGACAAAAAACAAAAAAAAACACAAGTCAAACCAGGCCTGAACTAGACAACCCACAGCGGTGTCAGATTTACGAACTGTAACAGTCGTAAATACGAACACCTGCACATTAGAAATACTAGTACTAATAAATAATAGTAACAATGACAGTGATAGATAATAATAATAATAATAGAATAATACAAAACCATATTTAGCCTTATTTTATTTATTTTTACTGCTTTAAGCCTCTTTCATCATCATGGTGTCAAAGTTCTGTTATATCTGATGTAACACCTCAGTTACTGTTGGAATTCAGTGTTTAACTGATGTGACCTGTGGTGATAAGACGATGTTTGGCTCAGTTTTGTTCAGTTTTTGTTTAGTTTTTGTTCAGTTTTTGTTCCGTGTTTGTTGAGTTTTTTAGTTTAGGTTTTTGTCAAGTTTTTTGTTTAGCTTTTGTTTAGTTTTTTTGGTTTTTTTTCAGTTTTTTTGTTCAGTTTTTTGGTTCAGTTTTAGTTCAGTTTTTTTGTTTAGTTTTTTCTTCAGTGTTTGTTCAGTTTTTGAGCAGTTTTTTTGGTTAGTTTTCTGTTCAGTTTTTGTTTTTAGTTTTTTTTAGTTTTTTTCTTCAGTTTTTGTTTGGTTTTTGTTCAGTTTTTTTGTTTAGTTTTTGTTCAGTTTTGTTTAGTTTTGTGTTAATTTCCTCACTATTTCTTTCTTTTTGTGTGTTTTTTTTCCCAGGTCATCTCCACCCTCCATTCTCCGACCATGGTCCTGACGACCAGTCCTTACGCCCGCCCAGTCTGGCGCCGTCGCCGTATTCCTCTCCCCTCCTGACGCCTCGTCACGGGGTCGTCTCTGCTCACGAGGTCAGCGATGGTGATGGCGTCTCCCCCTTGGCTCATCAGGCTCTGGGCAGCACCGAGACGTTGAAGAAGAGCGGCGGTGGCGGTGGCGGTGACGAGCAGCTCCTCAGTAGCTGTGAATCGGCCAAAACCATCTGCGACTCCAGGGAGGTGGGCGAAGGGGGAGGTCTGCGCACACCGTCCATCAGCGTGGAGGAGGAGCGGGACGAGGCGGCGGAGGTGGACAGCCTGGCGGAGGGCAGTGTGGGTGTGGCCGAGTCCGAGGACCGGTTCGACTGGGCCAGCGACGAAGCGCCGCGGCGTCCGGACAGTCTGAAGGGCATCCAGTCGTTCCAGAGGAGCCACAGTAACCTGACCAGCCTGGGCCTCGCATTCCCCGCCCCCAACGGGTCGCTGGCCATCGGCCGCTGGCCTACCGCCGCCGACCGCGGGTCCATGCCCGAAGACTGGGAGAGCTACACCTACTCCCCCGGATACGAACGAGCCCACAGCAAGACCGAGTCCAACGACAGGTAAACACTTTTTGTTTGTTTGGGTTTTTTTTTATATTTTTTTATTTCACAAAACAAAATCATCCACGTACAGTCCAAACATAGTGGTACTGGGTCTTACTTTTTGCAGTTCTCCTTTGTGCGCTCTTCCCACCCCTCACCCCTAAAGGAATAAACCAACTAAACACACTCAAAAGTAACGGACCAAAAACATCAAAGTCTGAATGTAAAAAGAAGAAGAAAAAAAGAATTAAAATAATAATCATCATCATCGTTATCATCATCACAATAGTAACAGTAATAAGGGTAACAACATAAGCATGAGCATAGTGATGCATGCTGTAACATAAATAGCAGTAACAGGGCAGTATTCAAGACATACAAACTCAAACTTTCTCCATACCGGAGAGTAATGGCAACCAAAATTCATTAAAGAGATGGCCACGATTATTTTTATCCAAAGTCAGTTTTTCTAAAGGTAAAAAAGAAGACAATTGATCATGGAAAATCTTAAAAAATGGAGGGGTGTCATTCTACCAAAATAAAAGTATGCATTTCTTTGCGAAGTAAGTGATCAAAATTAGTATCCTGCATTTTCTTATGATCCAACTGTAAATTATGTGTCATTTAGTAAATATATACGGCTGCTTAAATCAAATTGTAAGGTGAACGTTTTTAACCGACACTGAAACCGCTCAGATCCAGCGGACAGGTTTATTCCCCTCAGACAGGAAACGTAACCAGAAAGAAAATGGACTAAAGCCTCAGTCTGTGTCAAATCTGTGTCTTTAAACCAGGAACGTCAGTCATTTTAGTTCAGGTTCCACATTCAGTTCAATATGAGCTGAAGTGGAATAGGACCATTCAAATAACAACAGAATAACTTATAAATATTGACAACAAGTGGAAAAAGTTATGAAAATGTTTACATCCACAAACTGTCCTTTAAAAGAATGTGAATAACATGAACAACCTGAAATGTATTAAGAAAAATAAGTGTATTTTTACCAATATTCTGCCTCAGCCTTTTTTGGCTCATGACCCCATTTTAACACCACAAATTTATGGCGACCCCAGACATTCAAAATGGAGACATTTTTCTCTTAGATGTTTTAGCGGGGCCAGACGGGTGAAGAAATCTTTCCATTCTCTGTTCGGTCTGGTGTCGGCTGTGTCTGGGCAGGTTTAAGCATAGTAACGTATGCGGTCACATGATCAGGTCAATCAAGATATGCCCACTCAGATGTTATATCCTGCATTTTTTTTTAACTTGATTTTTATCAGGAAAAATGTGTGGTGTTTTAATTATAATAAAATACATATTGAATCATTAAAAAATAGTTTTTATTAGTAATTATTTACATTTTTTATCAATTACTAGAAATTTCAGGCGACCCCATATGAATTCCAGGTGACCCCATGTGGGGTCCCGACCCCAAGGTTGAAAAACACTGGTTTATCATTTCCACATGTTCATTATATCGTACAGATACAGTGGATCTACAAATACAGAAAACATTTAATAACAGACGGAATATTGGTACAAATACACTGATTTATATTAAAAGATTCCAGGTTCTCCATATTTGTTCGGGTTATTCACATTGTTTTAAAGGACAGTTTGTAAATGTAAATGTGTTCATGTTATTTTCCTTTTTTATTTATTTATTTATTTATTTATTTGACAGGGACAGTGCAGTCAAACATAGTTATAAGTTAGCAGCTGATGTGATGCATGTAGAGTTCATGGCTAGTGCTAATTCTCAACTCTAGTCCCCGGTTGGGCTCTTCCACAACACAGCAGTACAAGTGTAAAATATACATATACATAAATTTTACACTAAATCGAAGAGAAATATTTGTAGTTGTCAGTATTTATATGTTACAATGATAGTATTTAGCCGGTTTGACCTGTTTTAGATCAGATTGGTCTGAATGTGGAACCTGAACTAGAATGATTGTTCATGTCTTCATGGGTCAGATAAGACCCTTTGTCGGGCTGGTTTTGGCCCACGGGCCTTATGTTTGACACCTGAGATTAGACTGTTCTTTTTGGTCACAAATGATGAATATGAGAAATAGATAAACAAATACACCCTGAATCCAATAATACCGGTAATAATCATCATTTTATCACCTTTAATCCATGCTCTTTGATGATGATGATGATGACGATGATAAATAATACATCACATTTACTTAGCGCTTTTTTGGACACTCAAAGAGGCTTCTCAAACAAACAAACGATGATGATGATAAATAATACATCACATTTATATAGCGCTTTCTTAGCTTACCGGCCGATTGGCTGTAAGCTGTTGTCGTCATGCGGCCTCCGGCGTTGTCATCTGTCGTCCGTTACAAAATTTTCAATCATCTTCTTCTCCAAAACTACAATTCGGATTGACTTCAAACTTGGTGTACAGCTTCTTTATGATGATGTCAACAAAAGTTAGTGAAATTATTTGGATCCAGCTCTGATTCTGGATTTGGTGCGACTTTGAAAGATTTCCCCATTTTAAGAGATAGGAAATGCTGGTAAGCTACAGGGCCACTGGTCCTATTTTTTGGACACTCAAAGATGCTTCACAAACAAACGATGATGATGATGATGATGACGACGATGATGATGGTGATGACGACGACAGCGACAACAATGACAAATAATACATCACACTTCTATAGCGCTTTTTTGGACACTCAAAGATGCTTCACAAACAGATGGTGATGATGACGATGATGACGATGATGATGATGATGATGATGATGATGATGAGACTTTATTGATTCAACATTGGAGAAATTCACTGGTCAAGTGAAGTGCAAGAAAAATAAAAAAAAAATAAGGAAAGTGCATAAAGAAATGCAAAAAATAAACAGTGTAATAATAGTATTAAATAATGTCCATGTAATGAGTGGTGGTGTTGCGTTCACTGACCCTCTGTGTGGTCTGTCTCAGGTCCAGCACCGAGGACTGCCTGGTTCTCATCTGCTGTGGACTGTACGACCTCCTCAGGGGGGTTCTGCTGCTGCTGCCCGACCTCATGCTGGAGGAGGTGATGGATAAGCTGGTCCAGCCCGAGGCCCTCATCGTCCTGGTCAACCACTCCTCCCCCCTCATCCAGCAGGGGGTCATGAAGGTGCGTTTACTTCCCCCCTCTGCCTCCCGCCACCGCTGCCGCCACGGGTCTAATTTCACCGCGGTAGATAAACGATTGTATTTCACAACGTAAAAGGTTTTTATGGCTGCGTTTGCAGCATTGTTTTTTTATATGTGATACTGAAACTGTCACATGAGGTGAATGTCAGATTTACAGACGAAAGCAATGTACAGATGTCGACTAAAGAGCTATTAAAACTGATGAGAAGGACGTAAAAGAACAAAACTAAATAAATAAGAGACAGAACGAGGTTAAAATGTAGAAGATGAACTAATGTAAAAGACCAAACGACATGAAAGGAAGTAAAAGACAAAGAAGAAAAGGACGTGGAAGATGAAATAGGACATAAAACAGTTTAAAGGACAGAACAACACAAAACAAAACAAGGGAAGAGACAGAACAAAGGGACAATGACATAAAAGATAAAGTGATGTAAAAGAAACAGAACCAGGTGAAAATGATGTAGAAATGAAAACAGAACACAAGAGGAAATAACTAAATATAATTAAATATGTAACAGTTCCCAGTAAACCCCCTTTTCATATTACACCAAATACATATGCAACTGTAATGTAAATATTTAAATATTATTTCAACCTAAATTCATTTAAATATTTGTATAAGTAACAGATTTATTTTTTCTGTTTATCTTTCATGTTTCACTCTTGTATGGTTTTCTACTTGTCGTCTCTGTACTTTGGTGTATTTATCTACTGTTAACTGTGAAATTCTGAACTTAACTTCTCAACTGAACTCAACTGAACTTACCTCAACTTAACTTATCTCAACTTATCTCTACTTAACTTATCTCTACTTAACTTATCTCAACTTAACTGAACTTATCTCAGCTTAACTTATTTTAGCTTATCTCAACTTAACTCATCTTGATTTATCTCAACTTAACTTATCTTAACTGAACTTAACTCATCTCAACTTAACTCATTTCGACTCATCTCAACTTAACTTATCTCAGCTTAACTGATCTTATCTCAACTTACCTGAACTTATCTTAACTTATCTCAGCTTATCACAATTTAACTGAAGTTATCTCAACTTAACATATCTCAACTTAACTGAACTTATCTCAACTTATCTCTTCTTAACTTATCTCAACTTAACTGAACTTATCTCAACTTATCTCATCTTAACTCATCTCAACTCATTTTGACTTATCTCAATTTATCTCAACTTAACTGAGCTTATCTCAACTGAACTGAACTTAACTGAACTTAACTTAACTTAACTTAACTTATCTCAGTTTTGTTGGTTAGTTCAAACAGTGCATAGACCTGCAGAACCCCAGACCTCCTAAAACCCTTTCCTTTGTGCTGGGGGTCCTGGTTTCAGCTCCTGGACGCCTACTTCAGTCGAGCGCTGAAGGAGCAGAAGGAGAAGTTCCTGAAGAACCACGGCTTCTCTCTGTTGGCCAACCAGCTGTACATCCACCAGGGCAGCCAGGGCCTCCTGGAGTGTTTCCTGGAGATGCTGTTTGGACGTCCGGTCGGCCTGGAGGAGGAGTACGACAAACAAACAAACACACAAACAAACAAACAAATAAACAAACACAAACAGGATCATGTTAGAGCAGAAACTGAGGCCCACGGAGAAACAAACAGTCAGTTTATCTAAACCTGTTGCATCCTGCTGTTTTCATTCAGAGCAATTATTTAAAGTGAAAAAAGTCCAAATCTTTACCTTAACCTGGGTCTGAGGAGGATGTAATCCAATATAAGCAGCACAAATCAAACCAAACCAACCAGAGTCATGAAGTGTTTGTCTTTTTGTCCGTCCTCCATGTTTCCTCTGTTGTTTTTCAGTCTGGACCTGGAGGAAATGGAGAGCATCTCCCCGTTCCGGCGCCGCTGCATCATCCCAGTTCTGGGTCTGATCGAGAACTCTCTGTATGAGAACTCTCTGGTCCATAACATCCTGTGCATGCTCCTGCAGCTGCTCAACGCCTGCCCCAAACTGGCCGACATCCTGCTGGACCACGGCCTGCTCTACGTCCTCTTCAACACCCTGTCCACGCTCAATGGCATGGAGAACGGGTACATGAACCCCCCCACACACACAGACCCCCATGACCCCCCGGCTCCACCTACACCATCATCCTTCCTTTTCCTCATACTTCCTTGTCGTTTTCCGTAGAATCCCCCTGAATGACTACAAACTCCTGGTTTGTGACGTCCAGCAGCTGTTGGTTGCCGTGACGATCCACTCCTGCAGCTCCTCAGGGTCCCAGTACTTCCGCATCATCGAAGACCTCATCACTCTGTTAGGATTCATGCAAACCAGCAAAATGCACCGAACGCAAGGTGAACGCAGGGGTTACACAACTTAACTTAAGTGATCTTATCTTAAGTTATTTTATCTTATCCTATTTCATCTTATCCTATCCTATTTTATCTTATCTTAAGGTATCTTTTCTTTTCTTCTCTGCTTTTCTACTTCTCTTCTTTTCTTTTTTCTTTTCTTCTCTTTTATACTCGTTCTGTTTATAGAAGCTCCTCCTCACTCGTTTGTTTTTGATCCAGTTGATGATGTTTCTCAGTCTGGCTGGCGTACAGAACTCATGTCGTCTTGGTTTCGTTTTTCCAGAGATGGCGGTGGCGTTGCAGTTCCGCGTCCTCCAGTCGGCGATAGAGTTCATCAAGACGACAGCCAATCAGGAGCCTCAGAAGCTGAGCAGCTCCGTCAACGCTCCCAGCTCTCCCCATCACGCCATCTATCAGAAGCGTAAAAGCATCGCAGGTGAGCGCCGTGGCGTGCGTTTGTCGGGGTCGTTCCACTTCCTGTCACCTGACCATCTGTCCATCCTCATCTCAAACTAAAGGTTCCGTTGCCATGAAAGACTCCATTATCCCCCGCCTCCCCCGGCAGCACTACTGCTCCTATGGCCAGATCCCCATGCCCCCCCCCCTTCTGCTTCCTGTCCCAGGACTCCCCCCTCCCCTCCCCCTCTGGGACGCCATCCTACATGTTCCATAGTGACGCAGGTAGCTGAGGCTGTGGTCCATGACGGGGCCCCCCAGCCTCGTTTTGGACCACGTCTCCACGGTTTGCAGTGAACTCACCTTTAGTCCCAGTTGGTTCCACTGGGTTAATCTGCCCAGTACAGTTATTCTACTGGTGCCGACGTGTTTGCATGTTCATGAATGAATGCATCAGGGATGGGAACCAGTGAGAATTTAACCATTTCACTCCCATTATCAATATCACTGATCGATTCTCTTATTGGTTCTGATTGGATGAGGGAAGAAACTACAGGACAACTGGTTTTGTTTGCATTAACTCTTTAATGTCAAATACGCACTACCACTGAATTCAAACTAACCTCCTAAAGCAGGTGTCAAACATATGGTCCTTTGGCCAAAACGGGCCTCCAAAGGGTTCGGTCTGGTCCCAGGAATGAATTTACAAAGAGCAAAAATTACACTGAAGATATTAACAGTCAATGGTGTTGACTAGGGGTGTTAGAAAATATCGGTTCTGCAGTATATCGCAATATTTCATTTCACAATACTGTATTGATATTAAAAAGTACTGTATCGATATTTTTAGGTATTTATTCAAATGCAGATATGGCAGAGGTTCATTTTTGTTGTTTGTTTTTCTTTATTGTTTATATCTTATTTATTATTATTTAACACTGTTTTATTAAATAATGGTTATTTGAAGCATCTTAAAAGCACTTTTTACTGTCTGAGTGGCAGATGTTAGTTCCTTTGGAAACTAGGAGAATTAGAAAAATTTTGTGATATAGCATTAGATCCTGTTCTGATCAAATAAAAATGTGTTTAGTGTTTGTTCTTATTTCTGGTGTAATTCAATTCTTCCCGGAAATAATCATTTTTAAAAAAGAAACAAACCAAAAATTTCCTTTTTAACAGTATCATGATATACAGTATATTGTGATATATCGTATCGTGATCCTAGTATTGTGATTTGTATTGTATCACCAGATTCTTGCCAATACACAGCCCTAGTGTTGAACTGGTTTTAGTTCAGGTTCGACATTCAGACCAGTATGAGCTAAAGTAAAATAATATCATAATAACCTATAAATAATGACGACGCATTTTCTTCTTGGTTTAATGTGAAAAATCTAATATTACATTATGTTAAAAACAGACTTTAACAGTGGACATTTCATTTAAGATTACATTAGGTTAAAAGGAAAGAAAATAGTTATAACAGTAGAAATAAAAAAGAGTGAAAAACAGACAATTACACGTTAGAAAGTACAAGTGGAAATAAATAACAAAGTAGAAATATTAATAATAAATAAGTATATAAATATCACAGAACTATTACTAATTATTATAATAAAGTGATTGTAATAATAATAATATTAAGCAGCAATAAGAAAACTAAATTAACAACTATAAAC
Organism: Sphaeramia orbicularis; assembly: GCF_902148855.1. NCBI lineage: Eukaryota > Metazoa > Chordata > Actinopteri > Kurtiformes > Apogonidae > Sphaeramia > Sphaeramia orbicularis. The sequence goes on from NC_043971.1 coordinate 51,582,003, forward strand.
AAACATTGCACCACAGATATAAGTACATTTTAATGTAATTCATGGTGTGTTTTTGTGAGTTTTCTTTTGCTCTCGATGTGAAAAAGTTAGTAAATAAAAGTAAATGGAGGCTTTTTTGTGTGAAAATGACCTGGGGCCTCATGTATAAAGACTTGCGTGGATTTCATACTGAAACCTGGCGTACGCCCAAATCCAGAAAAGTCCGAACGCACAAAAAAATCCAGATGTATAAAACTGTGCGTACACCCGAATCCAAGTACACTTCCTTTATCCATCCCAGTCAGCGTGGAATTGAGCGCATATGTTGGAGTACCTGACTCCTCCCTCTCCACGCCCACATTTAAATATGCAAATCAGCATAAACGGGGTCTGCAGGTGGGATTCCCTCTGGGATTCCCCTGTCTGCAGGATCAGATGATGACGTCAAGGTGGACGCGAAGCGGAGACCAAAACAGGCGGAAGAAGAAAAGAGACGAACTGAGACTGTTTGAGGAAAGAGTCGCCGATATTGTGACACTTTTCTCACAGGGCTGATGCGGATCACCCCCAAGATAAATATATATTTAGTATTAGTGTCAGTCACACATTAGTTCATTCTACGGGTCATACAATAGTCTGATCACAGCCAAACTAGATAAAGGTTCATGTGTGATCATGACAGGAAATCGAAGAGGAAATCAAAGACTTTGACTCATGTTTAATCACTTAAATTATTATTTTCCAACAACGAGACAGAAGACAGTCAGACACAGGATCATCCTCCTGTCACGGAGGCTTCTGTTGACTCCCCAGTGTTAGCCGGTCCTCCGGTCCACCACAGCCCACTGCTGATGCCCATCAGACCGGCATGGGTCTGTGCTCACCCGGGTCACATTAGGACATCATGAGGACAATCGGTGGAGTCAATGAGCGACTGGACCGACTAATAAATGTTCTCACAGACATGAACACTATATTTATCAACCAATGAATTTTGTGTCCTTGTCTCTTTATGTGGTTGTTGCTTAATGTCCTCCCGGGCGGGATTGACATTGATGGGTCCAGGGTTGGTCTGGTTGGTTCTGGTGGTGGATGTGCTGCTCTAGCAGTAGGATGCCGTGCTGGTGTGTTCATTGTTCATCTGTGTATCTCTGATGTGCACACCAATCGGAGGAATGACCTTTTTCACATTATTAACAGTTTCTCAGTGTCACCTCTAAGTGTCGCCAAAGGTTCCAAAGCACTAGAAACGTGCGTATGCCAGCTATGGAGTTGGCGTGAAGGACCGCACATTTCCACGGTCATTTCACTCTTTATACATCTGAATGTGAGCGTGGAAAAGGGCGTACGCCAGGTTTTTGTGCGTACGCACGCTTTATACATGAGGCCCCTGGACTTTAATGAAAACAGAGTCTGGTCACTATGGAGATTATTCCTAAACAACAGTAAAGCAGGTTGATGCAGTGAAGCAATGCTAACATTAACAGTATCCACAGAACCCAGAGGAGCTCTGGTTCTGGTTGTGGTTACGGTTGTGGTTGTGGTTCTGGTTCCCATCCCTCCAGATGTTGTGCATGTTCAGGTGTTTTGGACTCATCGCTGTGCCCTGGGTGTGACTTCAGAGGAGATGGTCACTGACGAGTTTTTTTTTTTTGTGTGGACGCTGGACCTGTAGGCCGGCGCCGGTTCTCTTTGGCCCAGACGGACTCTCTGCTGATGCGAATGCGGTCAGTGGCCAGCGACGAGCTCCACCAGATGATGCAGAGGAGGATGAGTCAGGAAAACCCGATCCGAGCCAGCGAGACTGAGTTTGTCCAGCGGCTGCAGAGGCTGGTGGTCCTGGCCGTCAACAGACTCATCTATCACGGTAAAAAAAAACCAAATACTGTCATCGTTTATCTGCAGCCGCATGATATCACATCACATCCAACGGTCAGAACCAGGACAAACAGGTCCAGATACAAGTGATCAGCTGATCAATAGAAAAGGAAAAGCCACTCAGATGTTGTATTTACAGGTTCTAGTTTAACCCATAAAGACCCAGAGCTACTTCTGAGGTAGTTCACAAAGGAAGGTCTGTCTCTATTTAACCTTTTTAAGGGATTTATTAATTTATTATTCACCGTATTCTGTATTTTTCAGTGTAAATCCTGTGTTTTTCTATATTTAATTCACTGGTCATGTAGATGTTCATTAAAGCTCAGAGTAAATTCAAAGGTTATTTTATCAAAACAGAAAAACTGAAAAAAAGGGACATTTTCAGTCAAATCTATCATGAACTGAACATAAACCAAATGTTTCCATCCACTGTCATTTATCAAAGTCCGTAAGTTTATTATTTTTTTGTTCAGTTTGTGGCTTATTTTGTTGCTTATTTAATTTTGTAATTTTTTTTTTATTCGTTTTGTTCATTTTATTGATTACTTTGACTGTTTTTGTTCATGTTCTTGTTTATTTTATTATTTTTCTTTTTTTTTTTTTACTTCATTTCAGTAATTTTTTGCTTATTTTTTCATGTTTTTTTTTTTTTTTGTTAATTTCATTTACTATTTAATAATATATCAGAAAAAAACAAGTGTGTCCATCCACTGTCATTGATTAAACTCCATTGCTTTTATTGGTGAATCAGTGTTGGAGAAAATGACACTGTACACACACACACACACACACACATATATATATATACATTCTCAGCTAAAATACAACTATCAATGAACTATACAAATTGGAAAAAATGCAGTTGAATACAGCAAAAAAATGCTAAAAAAAACAGCAAAACTTGACAGAGTATAACACACTAGTAGAACACTCCAAAACAGCACTATGACTATTATATACTATTATATACAAGAATTCACCAAAAAACCTCACTAAAACGCTTCTAAAAATAATAAAAATCTTCCCTCTCTCTCTCACCGGCTGCACTCTGCTCCTCTGTGCCCCGCCCACTTCCACCCCTCCCCCTCAGCCAATGCAGACCTCTACCCTAATGTGTTTTATGAGAATATAACAAAAAAGGAATTTAATGTCATTTTTTCAGCAGCAAAATAACAGGTTACACAAACACATTTTTAGTAAAGAATCAATAGAAACAGACTTAAATTCACCTGTGAACCTAAAAACTACCCATAATTCAACCTGTTTATTTCCTCTGGTATTAAACTAAATGGACCTCCGATGGTTTGTCTTCGTCCTCATCGTGAACTGGACTTTCTGTCTGATGGTCTTGGTCTGGTTTCAGATGTGAGTCAGGACCTGTTCGACCTCCTGAATATCCCCGACTCCCCCGACCAGCAGCTCTACACACCTGATCCAGGCGACCAGGACGATGGCGGCGGCCCCGCCTCCATCCCACACTCACCCACCCCCTTCACCCTGCCCCCCGCCAGCAAGAAGAGCTTCCAGAAGGACATCCTCAAACTGATGATGGACGGCATCAAAATCAGCCTGGTACGAAAAACACGACCAGTAACTGTTTATTTCATCCAAGTTTTAGAACCAAAAAGAGGAAAAATACAGGGTTTTTCAATAAGAATGAACCGATTTCATTACGCAATATTTGTTCCTTTAGTTTCCTTAGTTTTTCCTTTCCTTTGATTTTCTTTCCATGTTAATCCGTTTTTACTGTAATGATGCCTGAGTGGGTGTGTTTGGTTTCCATACAGGGCAGCACCGGTCGGGGGGGCGCTCCTCATCAGCAGTGGAGGCGGATCCTGTGGTCTTGTCGCGACACCTTCAGGGTTCAGATCGGTCGCCTCCTGGTCCACACGCTGAGTCCTGCGCTGCCGCTGTCTGACAGGAAGGAGGCGCTGGAGTTCGTGTTTGACCACAGACATCTGGACATCCTCAAGGAGAGTCTGAGTCCAGGACTAGAGGTAGGACACGAAAAGGGAAAAACTGGAACCCACCACAGTTTGGCAACAAAAGGTTCAGAGACGGATTCTACTAAAGGTTTATGATAGGGATGCACTGATACCGCTTTTTTCCAGACCAAGTACAAGTACTTACATTTGAGTACTTGCCGATACTGAGTACTGATACAAGTCCTTAATAATCCCATTCCAGTTGTTAGTTCCTTTTGTAAATGTGCTTTATTGTCGTTGTCATTAGTCTGACTGGAACAAAGTGCTGCTACTGACATTTAATGTGTTGGAATGAGCGTTTGTCAATCAATCCACCAGGGGGCGCCACTCTGAATTAACCATACTGGACAAATACCACAACGAAGAGGAAGGTTTTTGAGAAGAAGAAAGTCAGTAATAACAAACCTGTAGATGACGGACGTAACACTAATGTGATACTAATATTGCAGCGTTTTCTCTGGTAAGGTTTAAAAGCTTAGCTTTGTTAGTTAGAGAAAAGAGAAATGAGCCAGAAGTTTGGTTTTCACTTCCACTGGCGGTGGTCCGCACCGCTTCGTACCTCCGTAGTATTATCAGTAGGATGTAAACCGGTCCAGCCCTGGGTAGTTGTTCTAAATGTCAGTAGTTTTTCTCTAACTCACACAGTGGCTCTTTGAACAGATCCTCTACCTCCTCGGTTCCGCTGGTATTCTCTGTCTGGGTACTCGTCTGCCAGCACCTGGAAAACAGATGGAATGTACGCAGAGGACGGACAGAACGCTGCGTCTTTGTCTGTAACGGTACTGTCAGTCAGCGTTACTTTTATCACTGTCATTCATTTGGTTAAATCTCCACACTCCTCACACTTCCCACACATTATTCCTCCTCCTCGTACCTGCTGCACTGAACTGTGAATGTCACATGGCCATAAGTGGTATCGGTGCATTTGTATCGGATATATTTTCCGAGTACGAGTACAAGTACACACAGTGAGTATCGGAGCCAATGCCTGATACTGGTATCGGATTGGTGCATCCCTAGTTTATGATGCAGAATCGAACCCAGACAGAGTTTATCTTTTCTTAGAACAGTGCAGACGTTCCCCCTCTGGTGGTTTTATGTGGATCAGGTCTATGATCAGTTTAACCACAGTGGATGAACCATGACCCCTTAACCCTCTGGTATCTGGGTCAGCATATCACAGGGTGTTTTTGCAGGTCTTGAAAGGTCTTGAAACTCCCAGCATTTTGGCAGATATTAGTAATTTTGGAAAACAACAGCCTTACAGTCGCGTTTCTATGGCCAGGACACTTTGGCGGTGACTGCTGGACAAACGCGGTACAACATGCAAGAACACGCAACAGCAGTGATACTCAAAGTGTGGTCCGCCAGCGCCCCCAAGTGGTCTGCGAGACAACATCACAAAAAAGTAAAACATCTATTAGTGTTTCTCAAATCGCCCTCATCTGACTTCCAAGGCAAAGTTACCTGTACAGATACTAGTTTTCTAAATTAAAAGCCAATCAAATGTAGCCTAAATAAACCTAAGAGTAGACTTTGATTGAATTTTTCTGTGCAAACACACGTTTTCGTCATCGTCTCTGTACAGTTAGGTTACCTAGGTTACCTATTGTCATATCAAAGACCTATCGTGGCTCGTGAATTGTGGTGGAATTGAACTGAATGAATGAATTTATTTTTTGGGAGGGTTTTACATCAATCATTGCACTTAGTATATTAATCGTAATCAACATAAAAACCAAAAACGGAGTAGGCCAGAAGCAAAAGTTGTTTTTTTTTGCCATTTCCTTTTCACCTGATACACTGCTTACATCAACTTAAATGTGTACAGCATTCACACCATAATAATAATTTAAAAAAAAAATCAACAACAACAAAAACATATAATCACAATTCAATATTTCTGAATTGAAGTAGAATAGCTAATGAATCAGAAATGAAGAGTGAAATGAAATGAAGAGTGACTTGAACAGTTTTAAACTACGGCAATGGATCAGTGACTGAAGAGAAAAACTGAAGAAACAACGACTGATGTTGGCAACAAGGTGCAAAGACATTCTGTTAGCATCGAGCTGTTTGCACCATTTGGAATAAATCGCAGACTTAATTTGTAATATATAAAATGTAATAATAATAATAATAGTAATAATAATACTTTTTATTTTCAGGCACCTTTCAGGACACTCAAGGTCACTGTGCAAAGCTGTGAAAATAATAAAACAATTAAAATTACACACACACGTGTATGAAACACATAGGTACAGAAAATGGCAGCAGATAAAAGTGAAATTATGGGATAGAGTAGGTCTGTCTGAATATATAAATTTTAAGCTGGGGTTTGAAGGTGGTAATAGAGTCTGAATTTTGTACATTTTCTGGGAGGGCATTCCAGAGGCAGGGGGGCTGAGTGGGTGAAGGCTCTGGACCCCATGGTGGTCAAGCGGGGAGGTGGGAGGGTGAGTTGGACAGATGAAGATGACCTAAGGGTGTAGGTGGGAATGTTTATGTGGGGGAGGTTAGGGAGGCACTGAGGGGGGAGGTGGTTTATGGCCTTGAAGATAATATAGGCTGTTTTTAAAAGGTTTGGGTTTTTTTAGGGTGGGAGTGGGAGACTGTCCGGCTGGTTAGGTGGTCTGTGAAATTTTTTTTAATGATAAAGTGGTCCTTGGTGTGGAAAAGTTTGAGAACCTCTGCACAACAGAATAAAAACGACCACATCTAGAACCAGTAGATCCACATGGGTCAATGCACGTGTTCCTTCTAATGGTCCATATGTTGATGGTTTATAACATGTAAATGGTTTCAGATATCAATATAGTTCAGTGTTTCTCAACCTTAGGGTCGGGACCCCACATGGTGTCGCCTGAAATTTCTAGTAATTCATAAAAATAAAAACTTACTAATAAAAATCTGTGTTGAGTTGATAGACCCAATCCAAACTGTGGTTGTGAAACTGCAGCACTGTGGTTCTGTTTATTTGTCAAATGTTCATTGTGGTCAGTTTCAGATGCTGCAGCTCTTTCATAATTCATAGTTTCAGTTCTTGTTTGTTCAGTATTAATTGTCAGCCTTGTAAATCACAGCTGGACTGACTGTACATATCCTGACCAAGGAAAATCACATTCTCCCTTTGTGCAGTAATCTACACCTGGATGTACTGCCTCCATCCACAATAATATGCATTATATAGACTAAATGTCCTCTAAAATTAACCTGGATTTGAAACAGAGGATAGAAAACTATTACAGGATCAAAACAAATTAATTTTAGCAAAAAAAAAAAAAAGTGTCTGTTTTGAAATGTGTGGGGTCACCAGAAATTTGTGATGTTAAAATGGGGTCAGGAGTAAAAAAAAAAGTTTGGAAACCACTGATCTAGTTCCTATTGATCACTGATCGAAGTCATATATGGACTGTGACTGGATGAGTTGAGTTCTCCTCCAGTGAAAGTCCCGCCCACTTCTATAGTTAGATTGATGTGCATCCAGACCACAGGACTGGAACATAGAACAGAACCAGGACTGGAGCATAGAACAGAACCAGACAACCTCACATATTCAGCTGGTTCTGATCCACATAGAGCAGACGCTGTCGTACAGGGACACTGGTTCTGTTTCAACTAAATGAGGCGTTCATGGTTCATTCATGCGTCGACTGAATCCGGTTCCTGCGGTCTGAGCTGTTTTTCGTTCCTCTTCCTCTTTAATCGTCCTCCTTGTGCGTTTCCAACATTTCAAGAGTCTTCAATCAACTTCCTGTGTAAGTGTGAATAATGCGTTGCCGTGGAAACAGTGTTCACTTTGCAGCATCGTCAAGGTCGTACGTCTGAGCCCACTGATGGTTTTACTGGATGTGTTTTAGTAAAACTCTGCGGTCTGTAACGTTCTGTGGGCTGTAGGGGGCGCTGTCACTGAACATGATGGTGTCGCTTTCTGTTTTCACGCCTCCTCAGGTTTCATTTTCTGCCTGTTATCGACTTCAGACATAAGTAAAACCTCTAATAATTGATCCTGTCATTCAACTTTTATGTCTCAGCAGAGCTGCAGATCTCATTCATACAGGAAATACTCTAATAAACACTAATAAAAAAACAAAATTAAACAGTAAAAGAATGAAGAGGATTTAATTTGGATGATGTTCATGATGTTTCTACAGCTAATGTTTAGTTTTTTTTAATCACTGACCCTTAAATACTGTTAAAAACATCCTTAATGACATGTTTTATGTCTGAAATTGAATGACTTTTCCTGAAATTAAACCTGAAATGGGAATAAAAGTCTTTTAAATTCGTAAACTTTTATAAAGGGAGATAAAAATATTTGATTCTGTTTCAGTTTTAATGACCATCTGTTTCTGTTTTGTTTTCATGTCTGAGGTACAAACAGGATGTGATATTATAAGAAAGTAAATGCTTTTTTGATGTAAAACCTTAAAAATAGACTCACTTTTCTCTGAAACATTGATTTATGATGAATCACCTTTATTTGTGAGACTGAAGATTTAGCTTTTTAGTCTAAATAGATTTAATCTGAATAGGTTGCTAATGTGTAGAAAATCAGTTTTCAGAATTAAAAGAGTTCTTGCAAAAATCTTCAATAATATGGATCATTTTTCTTTGTCTGGTTCATGTACAGTAGAGCTGTCAAACATATGGCCCGAGGCCCAAAACCAGCCCACCAAACGGTCCAATCCGGTGCAGTCCAGTCCAATCCGGTCCATGGGATGAAAATTACACTGAAGATATTATCAATAACAGATGTTGAAATCATTTTAGTTCAGGTTCCACATTCAGACCAACCGATCTCAAGTGGATCAGAAGCAGTCAAATAATTACAGAATAACCGATAAATAATGACAAATACAACAAATAATAACACATTTTTCTTTGAGTTTAAAAAAGTAAAACTAGAAAAGCACTCACAGAGCGCAGACCTCTGCCAAAGAAGATCACCCCCACCCCACCCCCGATCACCACCAAAATTTAATCATTTGTTCCTTGTGCCAGTATCAGCATTTCCTGAAATTTTCATCCAAATCAGTCCATAACTTTTTGAGTTATCTTGCAAACAGACAGACAGACAAACAAACAAACAAACAAACCAACGCCAGCAAAAACATAACCTCCTTGGTGGAGGTAATACCAGGATGAAAATGTTTACACACTGCAAAAATCTAAATCTTCCCAAGTGTATTTTTCTCATTTCTAGTCCAAATATCTCATCACACTTAAAATCAAACAGAATCACCTACAGAGGAACTTTTCAGTCAGATATAAGAACTGATTTATAGACAATACGTAGACCTGAAAAATCTGATTTCAACAAATCCAAGATCATTTTCACTTGTTCCATTGGCAGAGTTTTTTTGTTTGAATTAAGCAAAAAAAATCTTGAATTAAGCAAAAAAACATTTGTTGAATTTCGTCCAATAAACTGTTCAAACCTGTCTGATATTCTTCCACAGCCTCTGTTCAGATGACTGAACATGAATCAGATACATTAACATGTGCTTTCTTCTTCTGTGGTGTCGTTGTCAGCACGGGCCCAAGTTGTCACTGTATCTGTATGAGATGCTCCACGACCACAAGGACGAGTTGAGTAAAGACGAGCAGAACGCCGTGGGCGTGTTCATGACCTCGCTGAAGCTGTGCGGTCATCGCTGCATCCCAGCCAACACGCCGCACAAACAGGACCTACTGAAGGCCATGAATCAGGTAAAAGTGCCATGGAAACCTGACGGAGAAGTATGTGTTTAACAACAGGAGGGTACGGGGAAATACACTGTAAAAAAAAAAAAAAAAAAAAAAAAAGGAGAGATGTACAGGCAAATACACTGTAAAAAAGAAGGTACAGGTAAATACACTGTAAAAAGGAGAGAAGGTATGGGCAAATACACTGTAAAAAGGAGAGAAGGTACGGATAAATACACTGTTAAAAAAGGAGAGAAGGTACAGGCAAATACACTGTAAAAAAAAAGGAGAGAAGGTATAGGCAAATACACTGTAAAAAGGAAAGAAGGTACAGGCAAATACACTGTAAAAAAAGGATGGAAGGTACTGGCAAATGCACGTAAAAAAGGGAGGGAAGGTACTGGCAAATACACTGTAAAAAGGAGAGAAAAACTTGAGAAAAAAGGAGAGAAAAAGAAGAAAAAATACACTTAAAAAGTTGAAAAACAAGAAAAAATACATAAAAAAGACAGAAAAACAAGATGAAATACACTTAAGAAAGGAGAGGAAAAACAAGATGAAATACACAAAAAAGGAAATAAAAGAGAGAAAAAATATGACCAAAATAAGACAAAAACAAGATTAAACATTTTTAGTGTAATTTTTGTATGTTGGCATATATTTTGTGAATTTTAATGTATTTTATTGCACAAAATTATGCTAAAATGAACTAAAATTCACAGAACAATATATTTAGCATATTTATTGTGTATTTAAGTGTATTTAGCATATTTCCTTGTATTTTAGAATATGTTTTGTGTATTTTAGTACATTTTAGCATATTTTTTGTGCATTTAAGGATTCCAGGAATCTGAAAAGTCCTGCCCCCTACTGGGAACTTAAATTAGGGAAACCTTTTGGTTTAGGGGAAGTTTTTTTTCCCGGGGAATTTAGGTGGAAACACACCAAGGTTTTTGAAAGTTCCTGGTAAATTAAAGGTCTGCAAACACCATCAAACATGTTCAAACCCTGTGTTTTTATTCACGCAGGACAAATTTAAATATGAAACAGAAGAGAAAACCAGTAAAGTGGCGTGGGAGAAGAAGATGTCCAACACTCAGAGGAAGTGAGTCTCATCTGACGTCAACGATCATCTGTTGAACTGCTCTGGGTTCCGTTCCGTTGACTCCAGTTCTGGTTCTGCTTTTGTTCTGGTTCTGGTTTCAGTCTGATCCAGAGGCTGGAGGGAAAGTCCAAAGACATCTCTAAGATCGCCGCTGACATCACTCAGAACGTGTCCCTGCGTCAAGGCATGGAGAGGAAGAAGGTGATCCAACACATCCGAGGCCTGTACAAGACGGACCTGAGCGCCAGCCGCCACTGGCAGGAGCTGGTCCAGCAGCTGACGCACGACAGGTGGGTGTGGCTCCAGCCCCGACCGCCAATCACAGACTGTTCACTGGGATGGAGGCTTTAGGGGCGGAGAAGACGTTACATGAGCTTTATGGTGTTTATGGTCATGGTCGTGTTTGCGTTTGCGTCCCAGGGCCGTGTGGTACGACCAGACATCCTACCCGACGTCGTGGCAGCTCGACCCGACCGAGGGCCCGAACCGTGAGCGGCGGCGGCTGCAGCGATGTTACCTCACCATCCCCAACAAGTACCTGCTGACAGACCGACGCAAACCCGAAGGTCAGTGAACGCCGTCTGAATCGTGTTGTAAACGCCGCATCGTAACGTCCTGTCCTTGAACTCAGCGTCAACGCCTCTGTTTCAGACGCCGTGAAGCCTCCTCTGTCCTTCCTGTTCGAGGAGAAAACCCACTCCTCATTCTCGTCGACTGTGAAGGACAAAGCCACCAGTGAACCCATCAGGTAGGAATCAAACAGGAAGTGACATCACACAGTGAACCCATCAGGTAGGAATCAAACAGGAAGTGACGTCACACAGCGAACCCTTCAGGTGGGAATCAAACAGGAAGTGATGTCACACAGTGAACCCTTCAGGTAGGAATCAAACAGGAAGTGACTTCACACAGCGAACCCTTCAGGTGGGAATCAAACAGGAAGTGACGTCACACAGTGAACCCATCAGGTAGGAATCAAACAGGAAGTGACGTCACACAGCGAACCCTTCAGGTGGGAATCAAACAGGAAGTGACATCACACAGTGAACCCATCAGGTAGGAATCAAACAGGAAGTGACATCACACAGCAAACCCTTCAGGTAGGAATCAAACAGGAAGTGACATCACCCTGGTACGTCATCAGCAACAGGAATAGAAAAATGATCAGATCAATAAGACGATGATACAACTTAAACTCTCATACGTGGGTATCAATAACTATCAGGCTCAAAACTACTATGTTTATATTTATGTTTACTATTTTTTTTCACATTAACCCTCTGGGGTCCAGGTGAGCGTAGTATACACACTTTACACTTCATATTATTAAAGGTCAGATTATTTTACACAATTTGTTTTGGCCAGAATTCAACAGTTGTTCATTTTTGTCTGATTTTTTAAAATTCTGATCCATCTACTAAAACCATCCCATAATAAACACCCTTCTACCAAGTGAGTACAAAATACAGACTGGCACATTTAACATTTGACCTAGAACCAAAAATAATAATGTATATCAACCAATGTTGGTGTTAATCACTGACAGATGACAGGAGGAAAATTAAAAAAAAAAAATAATAATAATAATACAATGTATATGTAGAACATTTAAGGGAAAAAAAGCTTTTTTTGTGTCTTCTGTATCAAAAAATGGTTTATTTCCATTACAAACATGTCATTTAAAGGGTTAAAAATATGACAGCTATTGAGTGTGTGGTATTTTTGCTTTATGGTTCAAATTGATGAAATACAAAAACAAAGTTAAAACCAGACTGTATGTAAGTCAAACGGACACTACTACAGCTGTGCAGATCTGTGAAGGAACTCAAACATTGTTCTGATCTAAGATGAACATTTTCAGCTGCTGCGTTCAGGTTCGTCTTTATCTACAGGTTTTTTCATTAATGGTTTTCTTTTCGTCTGTAGATTCACCAGACGGTGCATCAGCGTTGCCCCCTCCAGGGAGACGGCGGGGGAGCTGCTTCTGGGTAAGACTCATGTCTAAAGTCTAATGCTGCCTTCAGGTGCTATCGGGAAAACAATCCTTTTCACATGTGAATTCAAAATGCGTTGTGTTCAAGTGCTGTTGTTGTCGTTGTTAAATGAAAAATGTCTGATTCACAGTTTATCGTGACCTGATACTGGAATAAAACAGTTTTGGACGTGTTCATTTATCTGATATAGGCAGTTTTTGTGTTTTGTATAAATGTGTAAAGTCATAAACTAGCAACAGCAGAACGTTCATGAAAGCATCGTTTATCATCAGCTATGAATCCCTCGTTGCCATGTTAAAAAGGTCAAAGGTTTTGTTCATCTGGTGGATTAACGTTTATTGGACGTGACGGGGCGTTCATGTATAATCATTGAATTCATAACAAGTATTGACCATAATTCCCTTAGCACCTGAAGGCAGCATTAGTCCATCCAACCCCCTGGTCTTCTGTCCTTCAGGTAAATCTGGGATGTACTTCGTGGAAGACAACGCCGCCGACGCCGACAACCAGGTAAAGCCCATGGTTCGCTCTCCGCACGCGCTCCCTGCAAGTGGTGGTGGTGGGGGAGGGGGCGTGGCCACTGACGTCCAGGTGTCTTCTGTGTTTGGACAGAGTCTTCACGGGGAGACGGAGGCGCCGTCCTTCTCCTGGACGTACGAGGAGATCAAGGAGGTGCATAAGCGTTGGTGGCAGCTCCGAGACAACGCCGTGGAGATCTTCCTCACCAACGGACGGACACTGCTGCTGGCGTTTGACAACACCAAGGTGAGAGTGACGGGACGGCGCCGAAGCCACGCTTCAGTCTGAAACACGAAAAAAAAAAACAAAAAAACCACGTAGAACTGTACAAGATAATACTCAGGATAAATCTGTGTTTTATCTTCTATTTACACAAACAAAAGGCAGAAAAAGGTGATTTTTATTTATATGGTAATACTTTTCATTTGCATCATTTGTCAGGTAAAAATTTACCTATGTTTTGTTTGTTTTGTACTTTGTGGATTTGAAGTTTTGCACTTGGTTTTGTATTCATTCATTTTATTTGTATTATCTTTGGTTTGTCTGACTTCATACAGTATGACTTTATATCTAGTTGTGTATAGATAACTATTAAGGCTGTTATTATTTAGAAGGGGACAGGAAGTATCAGATTTTCTTCATCCTGCTCCTTTTCGATCATGGGCGTGTACATGTTTGTTCACCTGATGTTCTGCTGATGAAATGCACCACCATGAACCAAATAAATGAAATGAAAATGAAAATTAAATCTACTCATTGTGTGGAACTGAAGAATTGTAGCTTTAACAGAAGAATAAAATGAGTGAGGAAAAGCAGATTTAAATCATTAAAGATCACTTTTGTTTCAGGTTTCTTCAGCTTTTGACAGAGTATTAATATATATATTAAAAAAACACCAAGATGAAACAACATAAAAACAGAAACTTTTAAATTAGATGCATTAAAACCATCATTTTTTTGTTTTAAATCTTTTTATCCTCTTATATTGTATCAGTTTTTATCAGTTTTAGTTGATTTTTCTTCTTTCTTTCTTTTTTTTAAACTTATTTCTTCATATTCTGTATTTAATTTGTATCTTTGGGCAGTTTACCTTGACCTTGACCTCTTGACCCTTTAACTCCGCCCCCTCGTGGTCATTCACCTGTTGTTTTTTTCTCTCCCTCCAGTTCCGTGATGACGTCTACCATAACATCCTGACCTCTGACCTGCCCAACCTGTTGGAACACGGGAACATCACAGCGCTGACGCAGCTCTGGGGCTCCGGTCAGATCTCCAACTTTGAATACCTGACGCACCTGAACAAACACGCAGGACGCTCCTTCAACGACCTGATGCAGTACCCAGTGTTCCCATTCATCCTGAGGGATTACACCAGCGAAACACTGGACCTGCACGACAACGGCATCTACAGGTGAGGAGGAGGGGGGGAGGTAGAGGAGGAGGGGGAGGGGGAGGAAGAAGAGGACTAGAGGAGGGAGGAGGAGGATGTGGGTGTTCAGTCTGTGGCGTTGACTCTGTACATGTTTCTGTTCTTCTTCTTCAGGAACTTGGTCAAACCCATCGCCGTCCAGTCCAAGGAGAAAGAGGACCGATATGTCGACAACTACAGGGTAAGAACCAGAACCAGGACACGTCGGACCAGAACCAGGACAGAACTGAACCACATCGGACCAGAACCAGGACAGAACCGACCCACAACGGACCACAACCAGGACAGAACCGACCCACAACGGACCAGAACCAGGACAGAACCGACCCACATCAGAACAGAACCGACCCATATCAGACCAAAACCAGAACAGAACTGACTCACAGAAGAATAGACCCTTGGGATGTTCAGAGAGGAAAACAGCATTGTGTTGTTTGTGTTCTCTGCATTACTTGTGTACTTTTACTTTGCAGTACCTGGATGAGTATTTACTTGTGTACTTTGTGTACTTTTACTTTGCAGTACCTGGAGGAGTATTTACTTGTGTACTTTATGTACTTTTACTTTGCAGTGCCTGGAGGAGTGTTTACTTGTGTACTTTGTGTACTTTTACTTTGCAGTACCTGGAGGAGTATTTACTTGTGTACTTTATGTACTTTTACTTTGCAGTACCTGGAGGAGTATTTACTTGTGTACTTTATGTACTTTTACTTTGCAGTGCCTGGAGGAGTGTTTACTTGTGTACTTTGTGTACTTTTACTTTGCAGTACCTGGAGGAGTATTTACTTGTGTACTTTATGTACTTTCACTTTGCAGTACCTGAAGGAGTATTTATTTGTGTACTTTGTGTAATTTTACTTTGCAGTACCTGTAGGAGTATTTACTTGTGTACTTTGTGTACTTTTACTTTGCAGTACCTGAAGGAGTATTTATTTGTGTACTTTGTGTACTTTTACTTTGCAGTACCTGTAGGAGTATTTACTTGTGTACTTTGTGTACTTTTACTTTGCAGTACCTGGAGGAGTATTTACTTGTGTAGTTTGTGTACTTTTACTTTGCAGTACCTGGAGGAGTATTTACTTGTGTACTTGTACTTTGCAGTACCTGTAGGAGTATTTACTTGTGTACTTGTACTTTGCAGTACCTGGAGGAGTATTTACTTGTGTACTTGTACTTTGCAGTACCTGTAGAAGTATTTACTTGTGTACTTGTACTTTGCAGTACCTGGAGGAGTATTTACTTGTGTACTTGTACTTTGCAGTACCTGTAGAAGTATTTACTTGTGTACTTGTACTTTGCAGTACCTGGAGGAGGAGTATAAGAAGGGTCTCCGTGACGACGACCCCATGCCCCCGGTGCAGCCCTACCACTATGGCTCTCATTACTCCAACAGCGGCACCGTCCTCCACTTCCTGGTCCGGATGCCTCCGTTCACTAAGATGTTCCTGGCCTACCAGGGTGAGTTACTATGGCAACGGGTCCAGGACGACCACGAGGAGCCGAGGAGGTGTGAAGATGAATCTAACACATGTTAAAACACAGATGTGATGTCATCGATGTGTTAAACAGGTTAAAAACTCTGGAACCAGACCTTGAATGCACCACGTTGTCATTGGTTCTTTTCCGTTTCTTCTCTGATGATTCGTTTCCATTGACGCGTCGTCCTGTCGTAGTCCACGGCGTCTTTTCACTGGTCCTACGTGTGTCCCTCTGTGGGTTCCTCTGTGGGTTCGTTTGGTTCCGGTCCAGTCTGTAATGACGTTTGTGTTTTCATTAGACCAGAGCTTCGACATTCCCGACCGGACCTTCCACTCCATGAACACCACGTGGCGTCTGTCGTCCTACGAGTCCATGACGGACGTGAAGGAGCTGATCCCAGAGTTCTTCTACCTGCCAGAGTTCCTGGTCAACAGAGAAGGTCCGTCCTCATTTAAGCCTTTATTTAAGCCTTTTATTACTGAGCCACTTCTGGATCTGTTCTCAGATGGAGGTGGAAGTACAGCCAAGGAAGACTAGAATCTATAATCTAATCTAATCTACAATCTAATCTATTACAGTTTTTACATATAAAAGTAAATACAATGACCAATGGAAACAGTCCATAGGATTCCAGTGTTGTCGCAGTTTTAAGTGTTTTTAGTGCTTTTAAGTATTTTTTACTGTTTCAAATGTTTATAATCATTGTTAAGTGTTTCAAGTGTTTTTTAGTGTTTTAAGTGTTTTTAAACGTTTTAAAATGTTCAAGGGTTTTTACTGTTTTTAAATGTTTTTAACCGGTTTTTAGTGTTTTTAAGCGTTTTAGAGTGTTTTAAGGGTGTTTTAGTGTTTTTCAGTGTTTTAATCGCGTGTTTTCTAATCGCTCTAAGGTAATAATCATCTGGTTGCTGACGCCCACATGTCTGATGTGAGGTCTTCTGGTCTTTGCAGGGTTCGACTTCGGCGTGCGTCAGAACGGCGAGCGAGTGAACCACGTCAACCTGCCGCCGTGGGCGCGGAACGACCCCGCCTCTTCATCCTGATCCACCGCCAGGCGCTGGAGTCGGACCAGGTGTCGCAGACGCTGTGCCAGTGGATCGACCTGGTGTTCGGCCTCAAGCAGAAGGGGAAGGCGGCGGTCCAGGCCATCAATGTCTTCCACCCCGCCGTAAGCCCCGCCCACTTCCACAATCGCCGTTGTGAATGGGGCGGGGCTTTGCAGTTCTCACGGGTTGTTTTTTTTTTGGGTTCTTCAGACCTACTTCGGCATGGACGTGTCGGCGGTGGAGGACCCGGTTCAGCGCCGAGCCTTGGAAACCATGATCAAGACGTACGGGCAGACGCCGCGGCAGCTGTTCAGCGCCTCCCACATCAGCAGGGCCGGCCCCAAACTGATGATGGAGGGCGAGCTGCCGGCGGCCATGGGGCTGCTGGTCCAGCTGGCCTTCAGGGAAACCAGGGAGCAGGCCAAGGAGATCATCTGCCCGGTAAGACCACGCCCACACGCCAACCCGCCTCCACAGACCTGTTTACACCGACATTACCAGGGACTTTATTTACCAGGGATTTTAATTACCAGGGTTTTATTCACCTGGTGATTAATTAAAGTTCCTGTTCATCTGTGTGGTTTGGGTTTCCGACTCAAAGTTCCATAAACGTTCATGAGATCAGACTCTGTCGTTTCCAGTCGTAGATTCAAATGCTGCCTTCAGGTACCGTCAGAAAGATGAACCTTTCCACTTGTGAATTTGAAATTTGCGTTGTGTTCAAGTGCTTTTGTTGTTGTAGTGAAATGAAAAATTACAAAAACACAATATACAGTGACCTGATACTGGAGCAAAACAGTGTAGGATGAGTTCATTCATCTGATGCAGGTTTTTTTTTTTTTTTTTTTTTAATTGTTTATACTATTACAGAAGTGTATTGCATTCACATGGAAAAATAAAAATCGGCTCTAGATAATTATGTCGTTATTTCAGAAAAACAGACGATTTTCTTTTTTTCTTTCACAGTTATTTTTTGAGATTTTTTACAGCAGTAGTGCAAAAACAAATCTAAACAATAGGAATTGTTTTTATACAGAACAGAACATATACAAAACACATATGCAACAAAAAAAAAAACCAAACAAACAACAAAAAAAACATCACAAAGCACCTATCGTCCTGAACAAATGTAACAGAGTTTGTGAGACGCAAACTTCCATTTAAACATAGGTACAAAATATCACTGAGAGAAGAGGACGAAGAAAAAAAGGGATATATATATATATATATATATATATATATATATATATATATATATATACAGACATATATCTGTACGTGCACACATACACATCATCCACATACACCTAAATACAAACGCATACACACATACATATGAAATGCGCCGATTTTATTTTTTCATAGTCTGATCGTTTCCAGTCGCAGATTCAAATGCTGCCTTCAGGGGCCGTTGGAAAGATGAACTTTTCCACTTGTGAATTTGAAATTTGCGTTGTGTTCAAGTGCTTTTGTTGTTGTAGTGAAATGAGAAATGACTGAAACACAATGTGTGATGACCTGATACTGGAGTAAAACCATTTTGGACCAGTTCATTCATCTGATACAGGTTTTTGTTTTTTTTTAATTGTTTATACTATTACGGAAGTGTATCGCATTCACATAGAAAAATAAAAATCGGCTCTAGATAATTATCTCGTTAGTTCAGAAAAACAGAGCCGATTTTAATTTTTTCATAGTCTGTTTGATCAGTGTGTTTGTTCTGTGAGCTGTAACACTTTTTAATATGAAAACTGAATTTCCTACATTTACTGTCAACAACAGCGCTCATATTTGGAAGAGGATGGATTAGTTTGCCGCTGAATTAATGAGATAATTATTTCATAATTACAAGAAACAGTTTTATGGGGGAAAAAAATCAGCTCTGTTTTTACGAGATAATTCAGTCTATCTCGTTAATTTATGTAAATGCAATACGCTTCCGGAATACTAAAAATAAATAAATAAATAAATAAATAAAAATTAAAGCATCGTTTATCATTGGCCATGAATGCGTTGTTGTTTATGTTGAAAAGGTCAAAGGTCATTTCATCTCGTAGATCAACTTTGTCCCCAGTTCTCCAGTGGAAAATACAACATGAGGGGGCGCTCATGTCCAGTTTTCCAGTTCATAACTAGTATTTCCCATAATTCCCACAGTACCTGAAGGCAGCATAAGTCCTGCTGAATTTCTTCTGAGTGTGTTCGTTCGATGACGTCCAGGTTCTTCTGAGTGTTTTGTCAAATACCTTCGTAGAATATTTACACCCAAATGTAAAAGCTTTTATAAAATGTGGTTCGTGTTCTGAAAGGTTCAGTTTTATCTGAAATTTAACATAAGAACAAGTAGATTTTAAGTCAAAACAGAAACTATCATTAGCCTCTTTTCCACCAACTTTACCAGGAACTTTTATTTCCAGGGATTTATTTTCCCTGGTAAATTAATACCTGTTCATCTCTAGTATGTGTTTTGTGTATTTTAGTGCATTTTAATGTATTTTAACATATATTTGTGTTTTGGGGTTTTTTTTTTGTGTATTTTAGCATATTCGTGTGTACTTCAGTGCATTTTAGTACATTATTTTTGCATTTTAGCATAGTTTTGTGTATGTTATGCATTTAAATAATTTTTTGTGTATTTTCATGCATTTTAATGTATTTTAGCATATATTTGTGTATTTTGGTATTTTTTTTAGTGTATTTTAGCATATTCTTTTGTACTTAAGTGCATTTTAGTAAAATTTTAGTTTATTTTGGTACATTATTTGTGCATTTTAGCATATTCTTGTGTATATTATGTGTTCAAAATACACAAAGAAATTATTTAATGTTTTTTTGGATGTTTTTTGTGTATTTTAGGACATTATTTGTGTATTTTAGTGCATGAGGCCCAGGCTCTTTTGATGGTATTGATCAAATGTTTGCCGTTGTGTCCACGTCTTGTAGTTTTTCTCTTTTTTTTTTTTTTTTTTTTTTCTCCATTTTCCAATTGATCTAAACTCAAACCAAGTGAATGTTGTAGAAATGGAATAAACCAGTTCACAGATGCCATTGGGTTAAACGTGGGGGCAGTGAACTGAAGTGTGGAACGCTGATAGTGGGTTCCACCAATCAGCGTTTGTCAACATACAGCTCCACCCCCAAGAATTCCAGGAATCTGAAAAGTCCCGCCCCGTACTAGGAACTTTAATTAGGGAAAGTTTCAGATTGAGGGGGATTTTTTTACCAGGTAAATTTCCTGTGTTGTTATCCCCGCACCCACCAGAGCCCACTGCCCTGGATCAAAGGTCTGAAGTGGGGGGAGTACGTGGGCTCCCCCAGCGCCCCAGACCCGGTGGTCTGCTTCAGCCAACCCCATGGGGAGAGGTTTGGGTCCCTGCTGGCCCTGCCCACCAGAGCCATCTGTGGACTGTCCCGCAAGTTCTGCCTCATGATGATCTACAGCAAAGAGCAAGGTATGACCCGGGGGGGGGGGGGGGTCAACACGGAAAGATAAACAGGTCAATGTCACATTAAAGCCAATAAACAGCATCGACTATATTTGACCTTTAAGGCCTTAAATGTGGATCTGAGTCAGAAAACTCTGATCGACAGTTTATTTAAAAGATCAGATTGAATGTGTTCAAACTTACATCCATTAATAAGATTAGAACTGAAAAATAAATGAACACAAACAAATGAACTGAAAAACAAATTAACTGAAAAATAAACGAACAAAAAGAAATGAACAAAAAGAAATGAACAAAAAGAAATGAACAAAGTGCTGTTCAGTGTATACGATGTGTGTATGAAGTGTTATTACATGTACAGGGTGGGGAAGCAAAATTTACAATGAACATTTAGTTGTTTTTTCTCAGCAGGCACTACGGCAATTGTTTTGAAACCAAACATATACTGATGTCATAATCATACCTAACACTATTATCCATACCTTTTCAGAAACTTTGGCCCATATGAGTAATCAGGAAAGCAAACGTCAAAGAGTGTGTGATTTGCTGAATGCACTCGTCACACCAAAGGAGATTTCAAAAATAGTTGGAGTGTCCATAAAGACTGTTTATAATGGAAAGAAGAGAATGACTATGAGCAAAACTATTACCAGAAAGTCTGGAAGATACTATTAAAGAAGAATGGGAGAAGTTGTCACCCAAATATTTGAGGAACACTTGCGTAAGTTTCAGGAAGCGTGTGAAGGCAGTTATTGAGAAAGAAGGAGGACACATAGAATAAAAACATTTTCTATTATGGACATTTTCTTGTGGCAAATAAATTCTCAAGACTTTCAATAAACTAATTGGTCATACACTGTCTTTCAATCCCTGCCTCAAAATATTGTAAATTTTGCTTCCCCACCCTGTGTGTGTGTATATATATATATATATATATATATATTTTTTTTTTTTTTTTTTTTGTTTTTTGGGGGGGGGGGGGGGGGGGGGGGGTTGCTCACTTTGATGATTATTTTCTTTTTATTATTTTATTCATTTCTTTCATTATTCTCTTAGTTCTGTTCACTTTTTTGTTCATTTTGACAATGCCTTTCCTCTTTTTTTTTATTTAAATAATTTCCTTGATGATTCTCTTCATTTTTTGTTGAGTATTTCACTCATTTTTTGTTATTTTGTTGATTATTTTATCCATTTTGTTGATTATCCAGTTCATTTATTAATTTTTATTTTGTTTATTATTCATCATTCCTAATTTTAATGATGATTTCCCCATTTACTATTATTATTATTATTATTATTATTATTATTATTATTATTATTATTATTATTATTATTATTATTATTTTGTTAATTATTTTATTCATTTTTGGCCACTCCATTTTATTGTTTAATTTCTTCATTTTGTTGATTATTATGTTGATTATTTTGTTAATTTTGTTTGTTTTCTTCATTTTTTTCTCATTTTAATGGTTATTTGTTCTTTTCTTTTATTATTCTTTTAATTTTCTGGATTATTCTTTGTACTTATGTTTGGTACTTTTATTTGGGGTTGACGTTGTTTAACAGATTTATGCCCAAAAAACTAACGTTTTTACAGTTTTTTGGGGGAAGTTTTTAGAACAGTTTTTTTGATGGATGACATTTTAGTTCTGAATCTGAAGGTGGTTTTAACTCGTGCTCTAAGTAATGATAAAACTTTAACCTTCGCGTTCTCCGGTGGGCGTTGGGTTGATGTTGTGGATCGTTCCTGTGGTTTTGCGCAGGCGTTCGGAGCATGCACAGTACTGACATCCAGTGGTCAGCCATATTGAGTTGGGGATACGCCGACAACATCCTGCGTCTGAAGAGCAAACAGAGCGAACCGCCCATCAACTTCATCCAGTGTTCGCAGCTTCACCAGGTACAGGCGGCATTTGAACCGGCAACCGACACTGGTTTTACATCAGTAATGACATCATGAGCATCAAAAACTGAAACATATGTCATTTTTATGTTTTGACGTCTCCTCTTCTTCACGATGTGTTTAATTAAACTATTATTCGACTCAAACACTGGAGACATTAAAGAACAGGCCATAATATGACAAATAATCGTCAAAGTTCTACAGAAACGTAACAAAACAATTAATAAAGCAAACAAAAATAACCAAAAAATACCGAATTATTGATGATATAAATGAAAATGAGAAATAATATGATAAATTTACCCCCAAAAATTAAGAAAAAATTTATAAAAAATTTACAAAAACTGAAAAACTTAACAAAAATGTTCAAATATTGAAATGAATTGAACAAAATAACCGACAAACTGAATGTTACTGAAAAAATAATGTTACAAAAATTAATACAAGTTCAACAAAAAAAAAATGAACAAAAAATTTCCAAAAACTAAAAAAAAAATAAAAACAACTCAACACAATTGTACAAATATTGAAATGGATTGAACAAAATAACTGACAAACTGAATGTTTGTGAAATAATGTGTAACAAAATTAATACAATTTCAACTAAAATGTTAACAAAACAATGAGTAAAATGACCAAAAATGGCAGCATTATTGATAATTTTAAAAAAGTATTTAAAAAAAATCTAAAATTCATTTTTTAAGTGAAAATATTAACAAAAAGTTTACAAAAACTGAAAAAAATAGGAACACGTTAACAAAAATGTACCAAAAACAAACCTTTTTGGTAAAATGAAGAAAAATTAGCAGAAGTTCTGCAAAAAAATTCACCAAACAATTTAAAAACCAAACAAAAACAGCCATAAAAGAAACACTGCAAAATTATTGATTATATAAATGAGAATAAAAAATATGCAAAATTTACAGAAAATAATGATTTTTTTAAATTAATAAAACTGAACAAATAAACAAAAATGTACAAAAATTTAAAAGCCATGACAAAATGAATGAAAATTTTTTTTAAAAAATGTGAAAAATTTATCAAAATCAGTACATCTGCAAAAATTAACAAAACCAAACAAAAATACCCCAAAAATTGTGAAATTAGTAATAATTTAAAATGAAAAATAATATGCAAAATTAACAAAAAAAAGATTATTAAAAAATTTACAAAAACTGAAAAAAAAAATCACCAAAATAACTGATAAATGAATGTAAATGAAAAAATAACTTGTAAAACGAACATAAATCCATATAAATTTTCCAAAAATCAACCATTTAGTTAAAGTTAAATGTCTAGAACACATGTGGGTTTTTAACGGTTAAACTGACATAAACCTTCATTTCTCTGGGACATAAAAACACCTGATGTTTTCCTGTTAATGTTCTGAGCGTCGTCTCGGTCCGTCCTCCGAGTCGACTGGCGTTTTGAGTAACCGACCAATCAGGCGCCGGCGCCGTGTGCGTGTCTCGTCAGGTGACCAGCTGTGCCTGGGTTCCCGACGGATGCCAGCTCTTCACCGGCAGCAAGTGTGGAGTCATCACCGCCTACAGCAACCGCTTCACCAGCACCACGGTGGGTTTCCATGGCGACGTCCCCCTTTAACCTCCCGCCTCCGCACCGACACCCCTCCCCCTCCTCTTCCTCCTCCTCCTCTTCCTCCTCTGCTCTCGTTCTCGGCTTCATTACTCCATCACCGCTGCCCTTAAACACATTCACACTGAACCATGCGTGGATTGGACTCGGTCAGACCCCCCCCCACCCCCCCAGGACTCTGTGGAGGGGCTTTTAACACCAACTGAGAGGTGCTTTGTACAGATTTAGAAACTGTAAAAAAAAAACAACCTAAACCCAGTCAAACAGATACGTGTGGATTTTTAACGCTACGTTCACACTGAAGGTAAAATGATCCAAATCTGACATTTCACTCATACCCAGGTTTATGTTGTATCCTATTTTCTGAAGTGCATGTGAACGCACCACACCTGATTGTTACAGTTATCAGATTATTAACAGTTATCAGATTTATATGATCGTGTAAACAGACTCAGGGAGGGGGTCGGACTGTGGGATTGGTAGATTTTATTCTTTTTAATCAGAGGTCAAAGGTCAGAGGACGGTGTATTTTATTCAGACGTTAAACCTCTGGGACACACGCAGATGTTAAATGTATTATTATGTTTATTCTGTTTTACTTGGTATTTTTATTTCATTGTTTTTAATTGTACAGCTGTTTTTATGTCTTTTTAATCTATTCTTGTATTTTTCTTTTATTTTTGGTTTTCCCCTGTAAGTCGCTTTGGAAAAAAAGCGTCTGCCAAATGCGTAAATGTAATATAAAATAGACTCAACCGGAATAAAAACTCCAGCTGAGTCTGGATTTTTGCGTCATTTCCAGACTTTTTCCCTCTGGACCAGGGGTGTGAAACATATGGTCCGTGGACCAAAACTGGCCACTAGAGGGCCCGATCTGGTCCAGAGGATGGATACGAAATGAACAAAAATTATACTGAAAATATAAACAATAAAAGATGTTAAAATCCTGTTAGTTCAGGTTCCACATTCAGACCAGTAGGATAGGATCTAAAGCGGATCAGAACCAGGAAAATAAGAACAGGAACATGTAAATAATAACAGCAGATTTTTCATTTTTTGTGATTAAAAAGTAAAAGCATAACTGTACCAATATTCAGTTATCATTTATACATGTTCATTCTAATGTACAGATACAGTGGATCTACAAACACACATTATTTAATAACAGACAGAATATGGTCCAATGTTGCTGATTTGAGACATTTCAGGTTGTTTAGATTATTTCATATTATTTGTAAAAGAATAATAAATGTAAACAGTTTCATCATGTAATTTTACATGAGTAAAACAAAGAAACATTAGTATTTGTCATTATTTATAGTTTATTCTGTTCTTATTTGACTAGTTCTGATCCACTTTAGATCAAATTGGTCTGAATATTGAACCTGAACTAGAACGTTTGACACTTTTTTTCTGTTATTATCTGAAGTGTAATTTTTGTATTTTGCATATTAAATAGGGATTTAAATATTGGACCCTTTTGCGGGCTGGTTTTGGCCCATGGGTCACATGTTGGACCACCCTGCTTTAGGAGGTCAAAAGTTAAGTTTGACGTCTTTATTTTTGGTGTGAAAACAGTACAGTCGGTCCGTCGTCCGTGCTTTTAAAGACCTTGTCCGTCTGTAATTCTGTGGTGTGGTTTGTCCTGTGCAGCCGTCGGAGATGGAGGTGGAGTCTCAGGTGCATCTGTACGGACACACGGCGGAGGTGACGGGGCTGTTCGTCTGTAAACCCTACAGCATCCTGATCAGCGTCAGCAGAGACGGAACCTGCATTCTCTGGGACCTCAACAGGTCAGTGTGGGACCGGAACTAGTCTGACCCGACCCAGATAGAACCCACATACCGCTGAGGTCCAACCTCGTGTCCACGTCCACTGTGTCCGAGCGACCATCTGCACCACACAGGATCTATGTCACCCAGTCAGAACCAGAACAGAACCATGAAAATGACATGTATATGTTTATTTGGACCTTAAATGATCCAAGTTAAAGGGTTTAGAGCCAGGTCTCATTAAAAATATGAACAAAGAATAATAATAGTAAGAAGAAGAAGAGTGATATTAACAGCTATTATTTATTTATTTATTTATTCAATCCTTCCGGTATCCAGGTGAACATATTATATGCACTTTACACTACATGTTATTAAAAGTCAGATCATTGTTCGCAGTTTGTTTTAGGTCAGAATTTAAAAATTGTTCATTTTTTACATGATTTTTTTTTTTTTTAATTCTGATCCATCCACTAAAGCCAACCCATAATAAACAGTGTTAAATTCCTACACTACTTCTGTCATTAACACACTTAACACTTGACCTTGAACCAAAAGTTATAATAATATGAACCAATGTTGGTTTTAATAACTGACATATGACAGGAGGGAAAAAAAATGTTTTTTGCAAAAAAAATGCAATGCAATGCATTGTTGATTATTTTGTTCATTTTGTTGAATATGTTTATTATTGTCTTCAGTTTTGTTTGTTTTGTTGATTATGAGTTTTATTGTAACTTTAATGTATTTATTATAAAGTTACAACTGGATTGAATGAAGGGTTAAACGTCCTTCAGTTTAAGCTCAAACACTGAAACTGACAGTTTGACCTCCAACCAAAAATAATAATAAATATGAACCAATGAATAAAAAAACAATACAGTTTTTATGTAGAATATTGAAAAAAACTGTTTTTGTGTTTGTTTGTTTTTAATCTAAATCTATGGTTTATTTTATTACAAACCTGTCATTTAAAGGGTTAAAATATGACAGTTATTGAATATTTGGTATTTTTTGTTTAAGGCTCAAGTTGATGAAATAGAAAAAAAGCTAAAACCAAACTGTATGAAACCTTTCTTACATGACTGTCCTGGTGCATATTATTATGGGATGTAGGTGATTAAAGGTGGTTCACTCTAGTTGGACTGAACGGGGACATTTGTGTGTGTGTGTGTGTGTGTTTCTACAGGTTGTGTTACGTTCAGAGTCTGACAGGACACAAAAGTCCAGTGACGGCGGTTTCAGCCAGTGAGACCACCGGAGACATCGCCACTGTCTGCGACTCAGGTGAGGGGTCCAGAACTAACCCAGAACTGGACTGGAACTGACCCCGAACCGGACCAGAACTGAACCGGACCAGAACTGGACTGGAACTAACCCAGAACCGGACCAGAACTGACCCGGAACCGGACCAGAACTGGACTGGAACTGACTCAGAACTGGACCAGAACTGACCCGGAACCAGACCAGAACTGAACCAGAATTGACCCAGAACTGGACTAGAATTGGACCAGAATTGACTCAGAACTGACCTAGAGCTGGACCAGAATTGACCTGGAACTGGACCGGAACCGGTCCAGTTGGTTCCACTCTGTAATGGAACAGATGACAGTTAGATTAAATTTAGATGTAAAAGACAAAAATATGAAACGAAAATGAGACGAAAAGACAAAAAAAAAAAAAAAGAGGTGAAAAAAAGAACAAAAATGAGACAAATGAAAATGACAACTAATGAAAATCAGTTCAAAAACCATTAACTAAATAATTAACAAAACAGAAAAAAGCTAAAAATATAAACAAAAACAGATGAAAATTAGACCAAATAGATAAAAATGAGACAAACGACAAAAATTTGATGGAAAACAAGCAAAAAACAAGAGAAATAAGACAAAAATGAAAAAAAGACACAAGAAATGCAAGAAATTAAAGGACGAAAACTAAACAACACAGCGTTATCTCAGATTTATCTGTTCTTTACAGTAAGAAAAAAAATTGAAGGAAATGAAATGGAAATTATAAAAATATAAAATATACCAAAAGTTTTTACAACATTAAGAGACACAAATGCGAAAACAGATGTAAGAAAAGAAATAAAAAAGTCTAAAACAGTAACACAAAATGAAAAATTAGATGAAAAACAAAACTTAGACAAAATTAGACTAAAATTAAATGGAAACAGAACAACAAAAAAGAACAAAACTGGACAAATTTGACACAAAACTAGACAAAAACAGCGGTATCTCAGATTTATCTTCTGTTCTTTACAGCAAGAAAAAATGAAAATCGGATCAAAAAAAGACAAAAAATGGACAAAAAAGTTCAAGAAAATGAGACAAAAACAAGATGAGAAAACGGAAACAAAGTCGAAACGGAACAAAAACAGGACAAAAATGAGAATTGAAGGTTTGAGTGCGGTGTTCTCTGATTGGCTGTTGTGCTTGCAGTGGGCGGGGGCAGCGACCTGCGGCTGTGGACGGTCAACGGCGACCTGATTGGACACGTCCACTGCAGAGAGATCATCTGCTCTGTGGCGTTCTCCAACCAGACGGAGGGCGTGTCCGTCAACGTCATCGCCGGGGGTCTGGAGAACGGCGTCGTCAGGTGACCGCATGTAGCCCCGCCCCCTCCCCTTGGCCCCGCCCTCTTCTTTTCTCTCTGAATCCCTCCCACTCATGGCTTTTGTGGTGTGTTCAGGTTGTGGAGCACCTGGGACCTGAAACCCGTCAGGGAGATCACCTTTCCTAAGTCCAGCAAACCCATCATCAGGTATCGAACCACACGCCATCGATCGGCATCTCATGTGACGCCGCTCGCCACACCATCGCTGTGTCTGATTTCAGTGTCCAGATCTAAACGGCGTCTGTTGTGGAATATTTACAGTTTCAGACGTGGGTCATGATGTGAACGGGTCTGATTTTACGCATAAACAAGAAGATTATGTGTCTGAAAATAAAGCAGAAAAACCACCATCAGCCTCTTTTTCCACCAACATTAACAGGAACTTTTATTACCTGGCATTTATTTGATTTACCAGGTAAAAGTATGTCTGTTCATCTGTGTGCTCCGTCAAAGACACTGCAGTACACCTGTGGTCCAGTAGGGGGCGATGAGAGGCGATTCAACGAGAATGAGATGGAAATGTGACGAGAATGAAACAAAAATATGACAAAAAGGAAATAAACAGAAGATGAAAAATAAGGAAAAATCCAAGAATACTCATCAAACCTGCACATACTCTGTATTTTAGTTTGGGTTTTTTTTTGTTTGTTTGTTTACTCTAGTGTATTTTACCATATTTTTGGTGTATTGTAATGCATTTTAGCACACTTTTTGTGCACTTGAGGTAATTTTTTTGTTTATTTTAGTTTAATTTTTTTAGATTAGTGTAGTTTAACAGATTTTTGGTGTATTTTAATGCATTTCATGTTGTTGTGTGTGGTTTAGTGTATTGTTTGTGTATTGTAGCAGATGCATTGTAGTGTAATTTGTCAAATTTTGTGTGTCTTTTTGTACATCTTAGTGTATTTTAATGCATTTTATTATATTTGTGTATTTTAGTGCATTTTATTATATTTTTGCATATTTTAATGCATTTTATTATATTTTAGTGCATTTTATTATATTTTTGTTTATTTTAGTGCATCAGGTCCAGGCTCTTTTGATCGTATTGGTCAAATATTCATCGTCCACTTCTCATAGTTTTTCTTCTTTTTCTCTATTTTCCATTTGATCCAAACTCAAACTAAGTGAATGTTGTAGAAATGGAATAAACCAGTTCACAGACGCCACTGGATTAAACATGGAGAAACAGCTGACAGTGGGTTCCACCAATCAGTGTTCTTCATCACGCAGCCCTGCCCACAAAAAAGCCTGGAATCTGAAAAGTTCCGCCCCCAACTATGAACTTTAATCGGGGAAATTTTTTTTTGTTTGTTTTTTTTTTTTTTTTCCAAAATCCCAGGTACTTTAGGTGGAACTGGGCTGAGGTTTTTCAGAATCCAGGGTGAAGTTCAAGTTCAAGTTCTTCTGGTGGAAACGAGGCTGATGTTTGGGCGTCCAATCAGATCCGTTTGTTTTATTGACTTTTCTAACATATGTGATGTTTATTTCAACAGTTGAACACCTCTGATTGGCTGAACTCAGGTGTAAAATATAAAATGAATACCTGCAGATGCTTGTGTGTAACCTTTGACCTTTGACCTCCCCCCCCCCAGCCTGACCTACTCGTGCGACGGCCACCACCTCTACACCGCCAACAGCGAGGGGACGGTCATGGCCTGGTGTCGGCGGGACCAGCAGCGCATGAAGCTGCCCATGTTCTACTCATTCCTGAGCAGCTACGCCGCCGGGTAACGACGAGCCCCGCCCCCAGTGACATCACACTCAGCCCAAGGAGACCCCTGACCACACCCCCTCCTCCTCTGACCCCTGATGTTTAACTGACGCCACCCTGATCTCCAGACTCTCCTCCATCAGAACACTGATGAAAACAGTGGGTTTTTTTACGGACCGGTGTGGGTGTGGCTGTGGACGTGGCCATGGGCGTGGCTGCCGGCGTGGGCATAGACGCTCCAGCCGAGGCGGCATCCGACTCTCTGTACAGGAAGCGTTTGTGTGTTTGGTTTGCGACCCCTGCTGCTATGGTCCGGACTCGGACTGTGAATACCTTGCCTCCCGTCTCGCTCTGGGGCGTCATGTGACTGGAAAGGGGAGGCGGTCCTCAGGTGGTGATGTCATGGCCTCATTGCTTCATATCTGTGGCGATGCGAGGGTGAACGCCCATGCCCCCCCGTCTGTGCCGCCTGCCGTTTGCATGCTGAATGAGACACGTATGTGATGACCCTTTGTCATAAAGCCCCGCCCCCCGCTGATCTGATGACCCTCTGTCATGAAGCCCCGCCTCCCGCTGATCTGATGACTCTGGTTTATTTATTAGAAACACGTCATCGATGCAGCCTCTGTTTGAACGCTCACCGCCGAAAACCTGAGGAAGCAAATAAACCACATGAAGCAATACACGACTGGGAGACGAGAACGTCTGCAGAACCTCCTGACCTTCATCATCATCATCATCATCATCAGAGCAGATTCGACCAAACAACCGATGATGAGCAGAGTCAGAGTTTCAGCCTACAGATGAATGAACTGATGAAGAAGAAGAGTTTAAAACCACATCACAGCTGAAAATACCACCATCTTCATCATCCTCATCATCATACAGTGGCCCAGAGGTGCAACAGCCCCAAAAATTATCCACTGTAAGAAAAAAAAGGACAACAGCCCCAAAAATTATCCACTGTAAGAAAAAAAAGACAACAGCCCAAAAAATTATCCACTATAAGAAAAAAAAGACAACAGCCCAAAAAATTATCCACTGTAAGAAAAAAAAGACAACAGCCCAAAAAATGATCCACTATAAAAAAAAAAAAAAAAAAAAAAAATCATCCACCTTTTCAGTTAAGGGGGCGCTGTTTACCTAAAAGGTCTCCTGCTTTAAAATTAAGGCCATCACAAAAAATAAAAGCATCGGCTGAAATTCTTAAGGTCTTCAGCTAATGTGGCTAATGCTAACGAAAGTAACCCACTGGAAGTGGAGGGCAGTGCGCTAAAAATAAAGTTATTTTAAAAATATACAGTGGATAATTTTTTGGGCTGTTGTCTTTTTTTTCTTATAGTGGATAATTTTTTGGGCTGTTGCACCTCTGGGCCACCACATCATCATCATCTTCATCATCATCATCGTTAATAAAGGTCAAATAATTTCCTCCACGTGAACTTTGATCCAGACTGAAGATACAAAGAATGTTGAACATGAATAATTCCATCCATTCAACCCTTTTTTATTCGACTGTTGAATTGTTTTGTGTTTTCATTGAATCTGAACTGAATAAATCGTAAATGAAGACGCGTTCGTCGCCGCCCTTCAGATTCCATCGTCCTCGTCCTGGTTTCGTGGTCCATCTTCAGCTTCACGTCGTCCTCCGATTTCAGAGGACATTAAACGCGTCGTCTGAGAATCGGCTCAGTCTGATGCTGACCTTCCACATTCCCGTCTGCTGACCTTTGACCTTTGACCTCAGGGTCAAACATCGGCGTCTGAACCCGCACAGCAATAGGAGAGGCTGCGGACGCGTTTGACTCGTGTTTACGATAAAGGGAATATTTCTGTTTTTGATTCCGTGGTCGTCTTGGGTTGGTCTCCATGGCGACGCCTCACCGTCTGCGCTTTTGCGTGTAAATGCGTCCGGTTTGTTTGTGTAAAGTCGAACCTTCAACGTCCGCACGTCAGACTGAACCCACTGTTGTTTCTGGAAAGAATCGTTTTTGTGCTTTTTTTGACAGAAGGAAATATTTTTGTGTGAATAACTTAAAGCTATGCATAATTTAAGAGGTGGTACTTTGGTTGTGTGGGCGTTGAACTCTGACCTCTGACCTGTTGATTTGTGTTTGTATATAAGAACATGTGTGTGTTTGTGTGTCTGGAGCAAAACCAGTGATGAATCTATTATAAAGATATAAATATAGAGAATATTTGAAGAAACCTGAGTTTTACTGTCGTCTGTCCAGTCTGAGCGAAGAGGACCAGGACCAAAGAGGTAAGAAGGCAACGGAAAAAAACACCCAAACGTCCACCTTTAACCCTTAAATGTCCACCTTTAACCCTTAGACCCAAACGTCCACCTTTAACCCTTAAATGTCCACCTTTAACCCTTAAAGACCCAAGCGTCCACCTTTAACCCTTAAATGTCCACCTTTAACCCTTAAAGACCCAAACGTCCACCTTTAACCCTTAAATATCCACCTTTAACCTTTAAAGACCCAAACGTCCACCTTTAACCCTTAAATGTCCACCTTTAACCCTTAAAGACCCAAACATCCTCCTTTAACCCTTAAGTGTCCTCCTTTAACCCTGAAAGACCCAAACGTCCACCTTTAACCCTTAAATGTCCACCTTTAACCCTTAGACCCAAACGTCCACCTTTAATCCTTAAATGTCCACCTTTAACCCTTAAAGACACAAGCGTCCACCTTTAACCCTTAAATGTCCACCTTTAACCCTTAAAGACCCAAACGTCCACCTTTAACCCTTAAATATCCACCTTTAACCTTTAAAGACCCAAACGTCCACCTTTAACCCTTAAATGTCCACCTTTAACCCTTAAAGACCCAAACATCCTCCTTTAACCCTTAAGTGTCCTCCTTTAACCCTGACAGACCCAAACGTCCACCTTTAACCCTTAAATGTCCACCTTTAACCCTTAAATGTCCACCTTTAACCCTTAAAGACCCAAACGTCCACCTTTAACCTAAACCATCTCCTGATCTAAACTGTTTAATTCCTGTTGATCCACTAATCCTATCAGTCCATGTCAATAATTGGTGTAAAATACAGTTCATCTGTTCATGGTCATCAGATATGACCATATTTGGACGTTCAGAGGCTCCATAGCAGTGGCGGCTGGTCGTCTTTCAGACAGGGGAAGCTCATTGTCGGCTTACATTAAAAAAAAAAAAAAAAAAAAAAAAAGTCAAGTTATTTAAACATAAATTCGGCCCTCTGTTCCTTTTTCAGAAAATGCTCAGTGACCTTATCGTACACAGTAGGCGTCTTTTCCAGGACTGGACCAGTGTCCTCTCTGCTCAGATTGCCTTGGCCCATTGTGTTGTGGGTGGAAGACTTCAGCCTTTTTAAACTACAGATGCTCCTTTCACTGTGACCTAGCTGACAGTTTGATTGATTTAACTACCTACAAAACGATATTAAACTCGAACAAGAAATGATTAAATTATGGAACTGAAACAAGAAAACGCTGAAACTATGTGAAATTGAAACAAGGAAGTACAATGAGTGTGTTTTATTTACAGTGCAAGAAATGAACGAGTAATTTCGTCGTAGTTTCTCTGATTTCTCAGCAGAATGTGTGACGGTATTAAACTGAACTGTGTCAGTGAAGGAGCAGATCTGAAAACAGCTGTCAGTCAAACGGGATTCAGCCTTTCGACCGATCCTCCAATCAGCACGTGGGATTCTGGCGTCCAGCCCGGCCGAGCTCCGCCCACAGCCCCATTCACCCCCAGAGACGCCTGGCATCCAGGGGCGGGACACCATTGTGGCATTTATCCAATTACCGTCCAGTTTTGACGCAATGAAAAACACAGTTCCATTCAGTCCCGTTGAAGCCCAGAGACGGACACAGTCGACGGACAAATGCACTGAGCAGAGATGGAGGAGAAAACAGAGACACGGGAATGGAGGAGAAGTGAACAACAGCCAGTCTGTTGGTTTGTGATAAAGCTGATTCTGAACAAACTCATCTTTGAGATGAACGTGTTCTAACACATTTGTAGTCAATAAAATGTCAACACAACCGAACAGATTTAACCATTTAATTTTCGTAATTTTAGGGGAAGCCGGGCTTCCACTGCAGTCTATGAGAAATCGCCACTGCTCCATAGTTACCGTGGAAACACAGCCATCTTCTCCAACACTGATTCCCCAGTCAAACCCTTGGAGTTGGATCAATGCCAGTGGATGGACACACTGGGTTTATGATCAGGTAATGAGAGATTGGACTGAAAAAGACACTGTTCATTCAGTTTTTCTCTTTTTTTGATTTAATAAAACACAATTTTAATCGGAGTTTTCAAGAACATTGACATGATCAGTGAATTAAATATCGGAAAATACCTGATTTTCACTGAAAAACGCAAAAGACTGAGTGTAATATTAGAATAAAAGGTGATAAGTCACTTGAGAAATGTTAAAAGTAGAGAATGGACACAGAATAACACTGGGTTTTTATGAGTTAAAAATAGATGAAACTTTGACAAATGTTGAGGAAAATGACTTTAGCTTAATTTTGTTAATTTTATTTCTAATCCAGGGCTCGTCATCATTTCTATTTTTTATACAAATATTTTTCATCTTTTTCAGCATTTTATTCCATTTTTACTGCTGAAGTTTTTATATTTTATCCTTTTCTTAATTTTTATCCTCAGTATTGTTGTAAAAATGACTTGTTGCTGCTTTTTATAACCTAGATATTAACAAATCTTACGAGATGACAGATTTATGAAGTTTATCATGAAACTGTTTCTGATTGTTTGCTGTTTTTTCACATTTTTTTCTCACTTTGTTAATTTTTCATCTTTTTTGTTGATGTTTGTTCCTTTTTATCATTTTATTCCATTTTCAATACTTTCACTGCACATTTTGTTCCCTGTTTTTATCCATTTTTCACTATTTTTCCTAATTTTTAGTGACTTTTTGTTGTAAAAATAAATCACTGATTTTTACAACATATTTTTCAGTTTTTAGATTTATTTACAGAGTTTTTCATTATTGTACTTATTTCATTAATACTTTTGTCCATTTTTTTTTTCGTTGTTTGCTTTTTATACATATACATTTTTCTGTTTTTTAGTCCTCATTTTTGTTTGACTGTTGAGGAAATAATGCTTTTTTTCTCTCTTTTTACTTTTTCTCATTTTTTTCAGCATTTGTTCATTTTTTAGTAAAACTGAAGAACTGCTGCTTCAGAAAACATTAAATCCAAATCAGTCATATACATTTTCTCTGATCTTAGTATTAATTTATAAAATGTATTGATCCCTGATTTAAAAAACCAAACCCAAAACAACTATATTTATTATATTCATTATTTATTATTGCTATGTTTTATTTTTCTGTTTTTTTCTGGCTGACCCTGAACGTCTCTGGGCATCATTTTTTCTGGACTCTGACGTTTTACAAACCGATCAGCTGTTGGATTAATCGATAACTCGGATCAGATGAACGCCGTGTGTTCTGCGGGTTTTCCGGGGCGTTTGCGTCAGTTCTGTGCGTTGCGCCGTTACGGTGCGTTGCGTTGTGGTGCGTTCACGGACCGGGGGGGGGGGGGGGACCCGGTGATGTCAAAGCTGATGTAAAACCGGGGAATCCTGCGGATCTCCGGAGCCTCTGCGGTAAAAACGCAAACCAGAGTCCGCAGGTGCGTTGGTCCCGGTGCGTTCAGGGCCGGTCGGTTCAGTCCCGGTCCCGCTGCGGCCCCCCCACCTCCACCCCCACCCCCCCCGCGTCCAGACCCGCACGGAGACGCACGACTCCGCACGACGTGAGCCAGGATTCACCGGGGCCGGGGTTTCCTCACCGCCTCACGGATCCGGTTTATTCGAGCTGGGTGGAGTCAGAGCCGGACCTCCGAACCCGAACACCGCCGGTGCATCCCAGGTAGGTCCGCGGAGCCGTTCCGAACCGAGCCGCGCTGATTTTTCCGCGGATTTCCTTCGAGCTCCGCCGTTTTCCGCCGCTTTCTCCGCGTCGGGAGGCGGATCAGGGGGCTGTGGCGGGTCCAGGGCCGTGACGGGGGTCCAACCGGAGCCGGACCGGCACCGGCGGACCCGCATCCACGAACCGCGGCGTCGGACGGACGCACAGAGAACCGGGTCCAGGGTTAAAGAGGGAACCGACAGGGACGGGCCCGGAGCCCCCCCCCCCCCCCCCCCCCCCAATGAGAGGCTCCAGACGGACACCGAACCCCGGAGGATGGGGGGGGGGGCGTTCGGAGCCTCATGGTCCGCGTCCAGAGCCGGTCCCGTCGGGTTCGGATGATGGAACCACATAGATGAACAATAGGCTCCGGCCGGAACCGGGATCCCGAACCTCCCAGCCCGGTCCGGAGGTCACCAGGCCCGGTCCGGATCCGGATCAGAGGCCCGGAGGATGCGGAGGACCGGACCGATC
Organism: Sphaeramia orbicularis; assembly: GCF_902148855.1. Classification (NCBI taxonomy): domain Eukaryota; kingdom Metazoa; phylum Chordata; class Actinopteri; order Kurtiformes; family Apogonidae; genus Sphaeramia; species Sphaeramia orbicularis. Next base: position 51,618,563 of record NC_043971.1, read on the forward strand.
TGGACCGGTGATAATGAAGGGGGGTGACTGAGGTCCGACTGTCGCGATATGAGGCTCATGTCGGTCTGGTGTCGGTTCATGTCGCGATAATTCTCCCATCTGTTTGAGATCAAAGGGTTTGGAACATGTTTTTAGACAGAACTCCTTTTCCTTCTGTTTATTCTCACATTATTGTGAAGAACTGTCCATGTTTTGCAGCTGCTTTAATTCCATTTAATGTAATTTGATTAAAACCTCTATTTATTTTAATTTAATTTTGGGGAAACCATCGTTTTAAAACCCAGAATCAGAAACATCTGGTTATATCGTCTGTGTTTTCTGTTATTTCTGTTGTTTATTGTCATATTTTTCATGTTGTTACATTGATTCATGAACTAATTTACAAAAGAACTGAATTTAAATTAGTTTTCTTATTGTTTCATCTGTTATTTTCACTAAATCATAAACTATATGAACTGATGTGACGACGTTTATTATGATATTATTATTCTACGACAGAAATCTCAGTTATTTTTGGGTTTTAATTCTTCTTTATGGTCAGAACATTAATAAGCATTTGACACAAATAGAAATAATGAAATGTTTGTTCAAAAACAGAAGGAAAATGAAGTAAAACAACAAAAAATGTTCTGGGTTTTATTTTTAAATGTAAAAAAATAAATCCACAAAATGTCAAATTACAACCAGACAATGTAAAGAATCTGATGTTTTATTTGAGAACATTCATGAAATAAGACGGAAAATGTACGGTCATGTCAGATGAATTGTATCTGCTGATGTCAAAGGGGAAATTATCACAATATATAAAATTATATCGTGATCATGATCATAGTTTCAGCCATCGTGTGATCGTCGTTAACCCTTTATTTATTGCTTTTTCTAATAATAAAATCAAACCCAGTGACTTCATTGTCAGTTTGGAAAATTGTTTGGTTTCACAGAAAATTGGAAAAAATGTAAAAATCATACATGATTAGGGAAAAAAAAGTACGATAAAAACAGGGAAAAAATGCTTCAGTTTCCACAGATTAAAACCAGATGAAATACGACAAATGAAAGAATTTTGTGTTTTATCTAAAAACATAAACACAATAAGACAAAGAATTTCCAGCAGAAACGGCTGCGATATGATACAAAATTCTATTGCGATAGTTGTAAATATTGTAAATTGCGATAAATATAAATAAAGCCTCGTGACAAACTGCTAAATGGCGTCTGGTCGTCGTCTTTAAACTCGTCTGTTCGATAAAATGGAGCGTCGTCGACATAAAGGATCCTTTAATGGGAATAAAAAGGTTGTGGCGCAGAAATGGCATCAGTGAGGGGGGGTGGAGACGTAGCCTCAGGGTGGGGGGGTGGGGGGGGTGGGGGGGGAGGGGTTGTGTATTAAGTGCATGGTCATTGAACTAACGTGTCCCCTTTGTGGCCCCGCCCACCGCCACAGGAGCAACATGAAGGACGGCATCGCCAACAACAGCACGGCCAGCATCTCGCAAGCCCGGAAAGCAGTGGAGCAGCTGAAGATGGAGGCCTGCATGGACCGGATAAAGGTAGGACGGGGGGGTCTGGGGGGGTCGGAGGTCACCATGGTAACAGCAGACACACCTTCATTCATCCCAAACCTGGAATATTTACACTAAACAGTCGAATAGAGCACGATATTAACAGTAAAAACAGTCAAAAATATAAGAAAATAGACGATAAAAGCAGAAAAAAATGTCCAAAATAATAGAAAACAGTCGATTAAACCAAAATATGATGAAAAGGAATAAAGAGTTAATGAGAAAAAGGATGAGAACTGGAATAAATGAACTGAATTTAGTTTATTAAGGATTATTATTCAGCTTTAGTCCAAATTCAACCTGTTTTCTACTTGTAAGAAGGAATGAAGATATCATGTGTTTTGTTTTTAGTTTTTTGCCAGAAAATAATCAATTAAAACCATAAATTATGTGGATTTTGCATCATTTATGTGAATATTTAACCGATACAAACCGTAATCCCTTAAAAAAAATAGTCAAAAATGTAAGAAAATAGATCAGAGCAGAGAAAATCATCAAAAATAATAGAAAACAGTCGATTAAACCAAAATATGATGAAAAGGAATAAAGAGTTAATGAGAAAAAGGATGAGAACTGGAATATATGAACTGAATTTAGATAGATAGATAGATAGATAGATAGATAGATAGATAGATAGATAGATAGATAGATAGATAGATAGATAGATAGATAGATAGATAGATACTTTATTGATCCTTTGCAGGAAATTGCTTTGTTACAACAGCAGCAGTACAAGAAGAAAAACACTCTGAACATCCCACCAACAGCCATCAATGGAACAAATAAATAATAAACAGAATAAAAGATATCTATCTATCTATCTATCTATCTATCTATCTATATATATATATATATATGTATATATATATATATATATATATATATATATATATATATGTACAATACAAGTACTGTATATAATACAATAACCTAAAACACCTAACACACCTAAGTATGCACAGCATACAATAATAATTTATCGCACAGCGATATTAAAAAGTCTAATAGCAGCCGGCAGGAAGGACCTCCTACTGCGTCCAGTCTTGGACCGAGGGGGGGTCAGTCTGTGGCTGAAGGTGCTCTCTCTGAACACCTCAAGGTGGTGCAGTGGGTGAGATGCGTTCTTCAAAATAGAGTCCAGTTTCCTGAGCATTCTCAGCCCAGCCACCTGCTGAACTGTTTCCAGTCCAGTCCCAATGATGGAGCTGGCTTTCTTAATGAGTTTGTTCAGTCTGTTTCTGTCAGAAATGCCAGCTCCCTCTCCCCAACACACCACACCAAAAAAAAGGGCACCAGCCACCACAGTCTGGTAGAAGCTGCACAGAAGAGGCTTGGAGATGTTGAAAGACTTTAATCTCCGTAGGAAATAAAGTCTACTTTGCCCCTTCTTGTGCAGAGTCTCCATATGACAGGACCAGTCCAACTTGTTGTCCAGTTGGACTCCAAGGTACCTGGAACTGGAGACAGCTTCAACCTAGTTTATTAAGGATTATTATTCAGCATCTTTAGGCCAATTTCCACCTGTTTTCTACTCGTAAGAAGGAAATAATATATTGTGTAAGTTTTGTTTATGTCACAATAAAAACATCATTAACTTAATAAAACTCCACAGTGAAGATTTAACGCAGCTTGTCTTCATTTTCCACCAAAAATTCACACTCAGTCTAAAAATCGACATTTATTCATTAGAAATATGTTTTTAAAAAAGCCTGTTCTTCTATTGACATTAACAAACGTACCTTGAAAAATGGAAAAACATCAGATTTTTCAGTTTAATATAAGAAGCTTGAGATATTTTATCTAATTTTGAGCATAAATAGGTGTTTTTGTGCTTTTTTAAAATAAAGTTAATGAGTATAAGGACTAGATCTGTGGAATATGTCAAAGTAATTCAGTAAATGGAGGTTTTACTTCATGAAAATCACAAAATTTATTCATTTTTAGTCGTCATCAAAAAGTCAAAATTAACCTGTTTTGTACTTGTAAGAAGGAAATGATATATTTTGGATGTTCTGTTCTAATTTTTTTGCCAGAATAACCAATTAAAATAATAAATCATGTGGATTTTGCATTGTAGTTTCATTTATGTGAATATTTAATGGACGCGAACAGTAATCAGTAAAAAAAAAAAAAAATGCAAGAAAATAGATGATAAAAGCCGAAAAAAATCTTAAATATAATAGAAAACAGTCAATTAAACCAATATGTGATGAAAAGGAATAAAGAGGTAATGAGAAAAAGGACGAGAACTGAAATAAATGAACTGAATTTAGTTTATTAAGGATTATTATTCAGCTTTAGTCGTCATCAAAAAGTCCAAATGCAACCTGTTTTCTACTCATAAAACGGAAATTATATATTTTGCGTGTTTTGTTTTCAGTTTTTTGCCAGAGAAATTAATTAAAATAATAAATTATGTGGATTTTGCGTCGTTTCTGTGAATATTTAATGGACACAAACAGTAATCAGTAAAAAATATTGTCAAAAATGCAAGAAAAGAGACGATAAAAGCAGAAAAAAATCATCAAAATAATAGAAAACAGTCGATTAAACCAATATATGATGAAAAGGAATAAAGAGTTAATGAGAAAAAGGACGAGAACTGAAATAAATGAACTGAATTTAGTTTAAGGATTATTATTCAGCTTTAGTCCAAATTCAACCTGTTTTCTACTCGTAAGAAGGAAATAATATATTTTACATGTTTTGTTCTTAGTTTTTTGCCAGAAAATAGTCAATTAAAACCATAAATTATGTGAATTTTGCGTTGTTTATGTGAATATTTTACTGACACCAACAGTAATCAGTAAAAAATAGTCAAAAATGTTAGAACATAGACGATAAAAGCAGAAAAAAGTAAAAAAAAAAAAAAAAAGAATGGAAACAGATGAGAAGGATAGCTGATGTAAAATCCTAAGTATGTGAACAAACAGCTCTTTCACACACACATCCTCATAGTAAATATTGTCTTAAAGGTGACGCTGACACATGTTCAGCTCAGTCATGTAGGAGGAAAGTGTTGGAAATAAAAGCCAGTCCACTGAAGGAAGTGAAAGTCAGCTTTTATCTGTTGGTTTTCCACACCTGAGTCCAACGGCTCAGTCTGAGTTTTACTGGTAAAAACAGACTCGGCTTTAGTTTCTGGACATAAACTCGTCTTTTCCTTCAGACTTCGTCCGCATCTTCAGTCGATCGGGTTAAAATCGGACTCTGAACTCATTTATTTCAGTCACGTTATCGACTTAAAGCTGTAAAACGTCACCTTTGTCCCTTAAACAATCATCAGGGAATGAACTCCATGTCCCATAATGCATCTGTTCTGGCCTCGATACTAAAGAAAAGCAATAGGAGCTATATTTAGAATATTGGACAGAACTGTTGTACAGGTTCAGTTTAGTGATATCTAGTGGAGAAACGGTGGAATTACAACCGATACCTGAAACCTGCCTCATCCTCCACCACAGAGGAAACGGACGACTACGAGCCCAACACATTAAAAAAAAAATACATAAAACAAAATTTAAAAAAACAGAAGAAGAAGAGGCGTGTCCTGACCTGCAGCACAAACACAAACCTGTCCAATTTCTATGAAACGTGATAATATTTACAGATTTAACCTCTTTAATCCTCGTTTTCATGAATCACGTCACTGAAACTCTGATCCTTCACAATAAAAGCATCATGAATGGACTGAAACTTCTCACTGTGGACGTTTAACGCAGCTCGTCTTCAAATTCCACCCACAAAAAAATCACACAGTCAAAAAAATGATAGTTTATTCAATAGAAATACATTTTTTTTTTTTTTATGAAGTCGAGCAACGAATGTAACATTACAATCTTTTTTTATTTATTTGTTTGTTTATTTTTCCTTTTACATTTTTTTTAATTTTTCAAAATTTTCTTCTTCATATATATGTGTATATATGTATATATGTGTATATATATATATATATATATATATGTGTGTGTGTGTGTGTGTGTGTGTTTTTTTACTTTAACAAAAAAGGAAAATCTCCGGATTTGTCATTTTTATATAAGAAACTTGTGATGTTTTATTCTCATTTAAGACATTAATAAATGTTTGTTTGTTTGTAAATAGTGAACGCACATCAGGATTGAAACTGAAATATATTGAATTAGTTCCTTTTTTTTTTTGCTTTGTTATATTTTTCGTCATTAGTCTTGTTATCACAAAGTCAAAATTCACCTTTTTTTACTCGTAAGAAGGAAATAATATAATTTGTTTGTTTTGTTTTCAGTTTCTCCTGTTTTCAATCTTCATCTCGTTAACCTTTGTCTCGTTAACCTTTGTCTTGCTAACCTTAATCTCGTTAATCTTTGTCTCGTTAAACTTTATCTTGTTAATCTTTGTCTCGTTAACCTCATTAACCTTCATCTCATTAATCTTTGTGTCGTTAAACTTTATCTCGTTTATCTTTGTCTCATTAACCTTATTAACCTTCTTCTCATTAACCTTTGTCCCGTTAACTTCTGTCTTGTTAATCTTCACTTATTGTAAAAAAGGTTACACTAATTGAACAAAATTAACAAAAATAAGCACAATAATAATAAAAAACAAAACATTAATAACAAAAAATAAACAATAACTGACCTGATTAAAAAATGTTCTGTGACCAGTTTTTTGGCCCCGCCCCTCAGTTTGACAAACACAGGTTTAGTTTCCTCATATGCTGGGTCACATGGTCTGTCATCGTCCAATCAGAGTCTCGAATTCCAGGAAGTAAAACAGGAGAAACTCGACTGAACTGATGATGAAAAACCAGGTTCTGCAGGTTCTTCTGGACTTTAACAGGAGTTAGTTTAGACTTTTATAGTTTTTATTTCAAACAGTTGAACTTTTCAAACAGTTTCAGTGAATTATTGATTATTTTGTCGGATTAGTTTTTGTAGAATCAGAACTGATTTGAACTTAACTTTTAATCAGTTTTTACAGATTCCTCTGTTTTTTTTTCACTCTTCCTTCTTTTCTGTCTGTGTTTTTTATGAGATAATTAAATAAAGAGTAGTTGTAATCATTAGTTTTATGGATGGGGACACATCAGCAGATCTATATGATCTACGTCTAGAGCTTTTTAAATAAACACCAGACGTGTTTTTAATAAACATAAACTTTTATTTTGAAAGGACTTTATTTCATTATTTGTTCTATCTGTAACGTACGTTCATTTCTGTCTGATTTTTAATTAAAATATGACTGAAGATCAAAGTGTTTCAAAATTCATCTGGTTTTAATCTTTTTTTTTTTTTTTGGGTTCAGTGTCGGACTCGACCACAGTTGTCGTAAACGCCCTCAGCTCAGCCTCCGTCCGCCGCCGTTTGGCTTTAATTCGGGTTGAATTCTGCTTTAATTAACGCTGACGAGGGACGGTGGATTCACCTCGGCCTCATTAACGGCTCCGTCAGAGGGATGTGATCTGCGATAATTAACCCGACTCGGCCGCGATGTAATTACAGTCAGACCAACCCCGGGACGCCGCGCAGGACCGCCACCCGCCTCTGGGGGGCGACGGAGGGGGCGGAGTCTGCAGAGACATTGAACAGGACGTTTCCACTGTGGGGTTAACGAGGATTGGATAATGAGGTTAACGAGGATCTGATGAAAAATAGACTCAAGTGGTTTTAATGTTGATGAGACTCCGCCCCCGTCAGGTCAGTTTTACTCCACTGACCTTTGACCTCAGCTGTGTGTGGGCGGGTCCAAATCACATCCACGTCTGGATTCTGTGGTTTCACTGTTTCACACACAGACACACACACAGACACACACACACACACACAGACACACACAGACACACACACAGACACACACACACACACACACACACACACAGACACAGACACACACACAGACACACACACACACAGACACACACACACAGACACACACACACACACACACAGGCACTGATCACAGACAGTAGGTTTAATTTACAACAATCTACAATAATCAATAATAATTAACAAATAATCAACAAATAATCCATACTAATCAACAAATAATCAATAATAATCAGCAATACTGAGTCTAAAAATAAAATAAAAATAAAGTTTAGTCAAACTGAGTCGACTGATTCACCACATGAAAGCAAAGACGTCAACAGATGAGAAACGAGCAAAGTAACGTCAAAAATGAACAAAAAATAGTCAAAATCATAAATATATTTATATTTAAGCAACAAATAAACCAAATCAGATCAGATAGAATTTATTGAACTTTAAGGAGAAATTCAAATGTTCAGCAGCACTAGACAATAAACATCAAATACCACAGAAAAAAAAAATTATATATATATATATATGTGTGTGTGTGTGTGTATAAATGTGTTTAAGTAACTAAAAATGACAAAAAAAATAGCAATAATATAATAATGTATGTAAATAATAAAGAATGTACAAAAATAAAGAGGAAAATAAACAAAAATGAACAAAATAAAATGAACAAAAACTAGTTGAAATAATGAAAAATGAACAAAACATGAACTAAAGAATGAAAAAAGATTTTAAAAAATGTACAAAATAATGCAAAAAGTTGACAAAGTAATGAAAAATATCTTCAGAAAACTCACATAATATACAAAATAAATGAGAAATTAATAAAAGGTGCCCCCCCCCAAAAAAAACAAAACAAAACAAAACAAAACAAATGAATCTAATGTAATTGAATCTAAACTGAGGTGAATTCATCAGACGTCGACTTCAAACAGATTCGACTTCGTAGACGAGGTTTGATCCGATGTAAACGTCGAATATTTATGTCTATATGTATTTATATATTTATATTTTTATCATTAAAGCTGTTCTCGGCTTTAAATCTGTCACATGACTCCATTCTTTAATAATCAGACCCATTTTTTCGGTTGATGAATCGTCACGTCTACGTCTCTGTGTTCGATGAACCGTCGTCCAACGGCCTCAAACATGGCGTCTGCGTCCGTCTGCGGCTGAACTCGTCTGTTCCTGTGAGAGCGTTGTGTTCAGGTGTTCAGGCGCCGGTCGGACATCAGATGGTCGGGCGCTCGGAGTCGATCCCTGAGCCCCCGCCGTCCTGCGACGCAGCTGCTGCTCTGCTTCCACCGCCTCGCCTCCCGTAACCCCGATGCGCCGCCGCCTCCGAACTGTCTGAGGTCAGCGCTAACGGCCTGTCACCTTGACTACGGAAAATGACCTCAAGAGGAGGAGGCGGAGACAGCAGAAACACAAACAGGCGTGTTGATCGCACACGGTGTTTGACATGTAAACACAAAGACGAGATGAAAAAGTCGCAACGAGACAAAAAATTTGTAAAAGTCACAATAAGAAGAGAAATAGATAAAAATTGCAACAAGACAAAAAATACGTAAAAGTCACAATTAGACGAAAAATCACAAGGGGAAGAATACAGAAAAGTCGCAACAAGATGAAAAAGACGATAAAGTCTAAACAGGAAGAGAAATACATAAAATTCTTAATGAGATGGAAAAGACGCAACAAAAGGAAAAATACATAAAAGGTGCAGTAGACAAAAAAGTTGCAACAAGAAGACAAATACGTAAAAGTCACACTGAGGAAAAAAACTACAGAAAAGTCAAAATAAGATGAAAAAGACGATAAAGTCGCAACAGGAAGAAAAACATGTAAAAGTCACAACAAGGTGGAAAACATGCAACAAGAAGACAGACATAGAAGTCGCAGTAAACAAAAAAGTCGCAACAAGAAGATAGATATATTAAAGTCGCAATGAGGAAAAGAAATACGTAAATGTTGCATTGAAATAAAAAAGATGCAACAAGATTAAAACAGCTGCTCCTCCTCCTTCTCCTCCTCCTTCTTCTTCTCCTCCTCCTCCTTCTTCTTCTCCTCCTCCTCCTTCTCCTCCTCCTTCTCCTCCTCCTTCTTCTTCTCTTCCTCCTCCTCCTCCTCCTCCTCCTTCTTCTCCTCCTTCTCCTCCTCCTTCTTCTTCTTCTCCTCCTCCTCCTTCTCCTTCTTCTTCTCCTCCTCCTCCTTCTCCTCCTCCTCCTCCTCCTCCTTCTTCTCCTCCTCCTCCTCCTTCTTCTTCTCTTCCTCCTCCTCCTTCTTCTTCTCCTCCTCCTTCCTCTCCTCCTCCTCCTCCTTCTTCTCCTCCTTCTTCTTCTCTTCCTCCTCCTCCTTCTCCTCCTTCCCCTCCTCCTCCTTCTTCTCCTCCTCCTCCTCCTTCTTCTTCTCCTCCTCCTTCCTCTCCTCCTCCTCCTCCTTCTTCTCCTCCTTCTTCTTCTCTTCCTCCTCCTCCTCCTTCTCCTCCTTCCCCTCCTCCTCCTCCTCCTTCTTCTCCTCCTTCTTCTTCTCTTCCTCCTCCTCCTCCTTCTTCTCCTCCTCCTCCTTCCCCTCCTCCTCCTCCTCCTTCTTCTTCTCTTCCTCCTCCTCCTTCTTCTTCTCCTCCTCCTTCTTCTCCTCCTCCTCCTCCTTCTTCTCCTCCTCCTTCTTCTCCTCCTCCTCCTCCTCCTCCTTCTTCTCCTCCTTCTTCTTCTCTTCCTCCTCCTCCTCCTCCTCCTTCTTCTCCTCCTTCTTCTTCTCTTCCTCCTCCTCCTCCTTCTTCTCCTCCTTCTCCTTCTTCTCCTCCTCCTTCTTCTTCTCCTCCTCCTTCTTCTCCTCCTCCTCCTCCTTCTTTTATATGTAAACACACTTTCTTTGACTCTCTCGTGTCTCTTTCGTCCAATCAGACGCTGACTTCCTGCTCTCCCTCTCTCTCCCTCTCTCTTTCTCTCTCTCTCTCTCTCCGTTCGTCCGTAGGTGTCCAAAGCCGCCGCTGACCTGATGGCGTACTGCGACGCCCACATACGTGAGGACCCGCTCATCGTTCCGGTTCCGGCGTCGGAGAACCCGTTCCGGGAGAAGAAGTTCTTCTGCACCATCCTCTGATGATCCGCCACCGGCTGGGTCCGGGCGCCGCCGCGGCGCCGCTCCCCTGTCTTCACCACACCCGAGGCCTCGGTTTTCGGGGCGGAGTCTGAGGGGTCGTCCCTGTCCTGGTGGCGGCGGGGCTTTGGGGCGTCGACCCAGTGAGCGTATCATGTCTTGTTAAATAGGTTTGTTATTGCTTCGTTATTAGAGAACAGCCTTGCTCAGTGCTTCATGAGATCAGAGATGTTTTTCTGCGTTTTTTTATCGTGTTAGATCTTACGCCTCAGGAAACACACGTTCGCCGGCGACGTTAAACTTTTCCACCGTTAACGAAAACGCTTTCCACCATTTTACCCTCGATTCGACTTTTCCTGCAGGTTTGTAGCAGCGACATCACTTTTACTTTAATTAACGGCTCATTAGATTCTGATTGGAGCAGAAACATGTGTCACATGACCCAACCTGCCCCATTAATAAAAATAACAATGATAATAATAATAACGACAATAATAATAATAATAATAATAATAATAATAATAACAAGTATCAACATAAATGAACTCAGAGCTAACGTTGCTAACATCTGAGCTGCCATCCCCGTTTTTTTCCCTTCTTTTTGCCCCGCCCCCTTTGGCGTGCCGCTGTGCTGTTTCCTGGGTTCGTTTCTTTTTGCCCCGCCCCCTTTGGCATCTCATCGTGCTGTTTCCTGGGTTCGTTTCTTTTTGCCCCGCCCCCTTTGGCGTGCTGTTTCCTGGTTGGTTTCTTTTTGCCTGTTCTTAGAGTGAATGGCACGGTCTCGGACATTAACGCCAAACCGAAGACCTGCATGTTTCTCGCTCCTTTTTCTGGCGCCGCCTCCGTTTCCGAGGGCGCCGTCTTTTATTAGAGTGTACAGTACGTTACAGTGCCAACTCCTGTGAGGGCGGGGCCAGCGTCGGCATGGCTCCGCCCTCATGCAGCCTTTTCCGTTCGTTTGTTTTTGGACGATAAAGCACAGCGTCGAGACCTTTCCTTTCTGTAGTTCTTTAGCGTTCGCTGATTTCTACGATGACTCGTTCTGGTCGTTATTAACCTCGTTCTTCTCAGTCGTTCTATCGAATATTCGCCGCACGGCGCCGACCGATACATGACGCGTCGCGCCGCGAAGCTTGTACAGGATCAAACGTTTCTAAATCAACTGTTGATACAACGGGCGTGTTTTTTTATCTCAGCGGTGGGGGTCGGTTTACAAGAGGTTAAAGGTCATAAACGTCCTCCTCGTACTTGAATCCATTAGAGACTGAACCGGAACCATCAGAACCATCGGACCGCCATCGGAACCATCAGAACCATGGGAACCTTCAGAACCATGGGAACCATCAGAACCATGGGAACCATCAGAACCATGGGAACCTTCAGAACCATCAGAACCATGGGAACCATCAGAACCATGGGAACCATGGGAGCCATCAGAAGCTTCAGAACCATCAGAACCTTCAGAACCATGGGAACCATCAGAACCATGGGAACCTTCAGAACCATGGGAACCATCAGAACCATGGGAACCATGGGAACCATCAGAACCATGGGAACCATCAGAACCTTCAAAACCATCAGAACCTTCAGAACCATGGGAACCATCAGAACCAATGGGAACCATCAGAACCATCAGAACCTTCAGAACCATGGGAACCATCAGAACCATCAGAACCATGGGAACCATCAGAACCATGAGAACCTTCAGAACCATCAGAACCTTCAGAACCATCAGAACCGTCTCATCTTCGTCCAAATTGTTCCCATTTTTCAGAAAAGTCCGATCCAAGTGCAATCGTTGAATTTCACTGATTTCTGATCATTTTCTCACGTTTGTTTCTGGAAAATAAGACGAAAAGTTCATTTAAAAAAAAAAAAAAGTTATGATCATTTAACGATGAATTCTGTCATTTTGCTGATTATTGTTTATTTGTGCCAAGTTTCTATACATGAATTGAAATTTTTATTGATATTTTTTTTTTTTAATTTTTGTCTCTGTTTTTTTTTTGTTTTATTGAATATTTTAATTTTTGTTAAAATCTGATTTTTGTCATTTTTGTCCATTATTTTCCGTTCTTTCTATGAATTCTGTTAATAATTAGGTTAATTTTTGTGCGTTATTGCTTATTTTACTAACTTTAAGTAACTAACTCTTTTAACTCATTTCGCTGATTATTTTTGTTCATTTTCAGTCTATTTCTGTTGTTTTGGAGGTGATATTTGATTATTTTGCTTATTTTTGTTCATACTGATGAATATTTTTGTTATTTCTGCCCATTTTGTTGATTATTTATATAAATTTTCTGCTCAGGTCTTTTAATTATATTGATTATTGTATTTATTGAAGCTGATTTTGTTGCTTATTTTACCTGTTTTTCTTCGTACTGATGTTTTTGGGTTTTTTTTTTTTTAATTTTTTTGATATTACTCTCATTTTACTGTACATTTTATTGAATTTGTTGATTATTGTATTTTTTCTGCACATTTTATTGATTATTCTGTTCATTTCAGTTTATTCTCTCTTTATTGTCAGTCATCTCCTGTTGGTTTTTGATAATTTTGTCATTTTTTTTCTCATCTTTAGTTTATTTCTGTTCATTTCTGTTGATTTCCCGTAAATTTTCTCATATCTTCTGTTAATTTATGTGAGTTATTGTTCATATTTGGACTCATCTTCTGCTGAATTGCATCCACGTTGTTCGGTATCGGACTGAATCTGTTCTTTGTTCCTGACTCCAGTTCAGACCGGGTTCTGATCCGGGACTTTTGGACTTTTCCGTGTGTTTTCCGGTCCGATGGCGGTGTGTGTTTTTCCTGAGTGTGACCTCAGGTTCTGACCTCATCTCCAGACGGTGCCAAACGAGCTGAATATTGCATGGATTTCTTTCTATCTTCGTATCAGAGACAGAACTGCATTGATCCGAGACGTCGCCTGGTTCTCGACCTCCTCCGGGTGCGACTCTGCACAGATTACCCACAATCCCCTCTGCCCCGTCCACGTGTGCAGCTGTATTCATCAATGGTTTTGTTCGTTTTGGGAATAAACAGCATTAAAACCCGCAGGCTTTGTAAAATCTGACGGATGAAATGAATTAAAGGATCAGAAACTCCACACGCCTCCTGTCGTTCTGTCAGAGTCTTGGGGGGGGGGGGGGGCATGTGACCAGGGGGAGGAGTTTTGAGGGGGTCATATACCCGGGGGCGGAGTCTCAGGACGAGTCGACGTTAGCATTCAGCTCAGAATTAACGGGTGGTTTACACATTAGTATTTTATTCATGTTTCTTTTTCTTTTTTGTGTGTGCATTATTTTTCATTTTCATTTATTTTGATAATTATTTTATTTGTTTTCTTCTTTTCTTAAGTTATTTGTTAATTTTTTTTGTAAGGTATGTCTTCAATTTTGTTCATTTTGCTGATTTTTTCCATTTATATTACTGGTGTTTTTTGGCCCTTCGTCATATCAATCGTTGCAGTAATTTCTTGTATTTTTTTTTTTCATATTTTTTATTTCTATTGTCAATTGTGTTCATTTTTGTTTCTTTTGTTCACTGTATTTGTAAAATTTGTACTCATTTTTGTTAATTTTGCACATTATGTTTATTTTCATATATTCTCCACTTATTACTTCATATACACATTTTCTTTGTTTTTTTGTAAATTTTTGTTTATCAATTGTTTTGCTGATTTTTCTTAATTTTATTCATTAGTTTGCTCACTTTTTGTTTTTTGTCCGTGTGCATTATTTTATATAGGCCTATTCAATCTGATTTATTGTTATTATTATTTATTTAATTTAACATTTATTAAGCATGTATTGTATTTCTCAATCAGCAAAAAATTTCAGAAAAGAAAAATCTGAGATTCTTAGAAAAGTGTGGTGACGGTTTTAGATGCTGAAAAAGAAAAGAGGGAAACAAGCAATGAAACTGAATATTTTTTAAATGATTTTATACATTTTTGTTCTTATTTTGATAAATTTGTTGGTTTTGTTGATTATTTTGTTGTCAGTGTGTTTCATTATTTTGTTCATTTTTATTTATTTTATTCATTATAATTATCATTCCTTTTATTAACTATTTTGGTTATTTTGTTTAGTTTCTTATTTTTTTCATATTTCTCATTTTGTTAATTATTTTTCTCATTTTCTGATCCAAAAGCTTATTATTTTGTAGGTTTTGTAAATATTATGTCCAACAATAATGTATTCAATGTTTGGTCAGTGGTTGTGGACAAAGGACGGAACCAAACCAAAAAAACAGAAAAATGAGGAAAAAGGATGAAGTCTCGGCCATCAGAGGACGAAACCTGACGCAGATCAAAGGAACATCACTGATGGAGGTTTTATATACGAGGGCTTTTATACACAGACAAATGGACTACTACATCTACTACTAATACCATTAATACTATTTAATCTACTATTACTATGTCTTCTAATGCTCATTTATATTTTTTGTACTTTTCAAAACTGTCTTGGTCAATGTGCTGAGAATTAGAACAAGATCAATAAAACTATAAAACAATACATTAATATTTTACACAGAATCCCATCTGAGTTTCATCTCCAGTTCCATGTTGGAACAAAATGTGACCATTGAATTTTTTTCTTCTATTTGATTTAAATAACTTTAAAATATAATTCATTGTAGTTTATAGATTAACTGTATGATAAACTGTGACATAATCTAATAATGGATGACAGTGGAATCCAGGAAGTCTCATAAATCTTCTAATTAATGATAATAAATGTAATAATAAATGCTCTTTATTTATGTATTTTTTTAAATTTACATCTTTAAATGTACAAAAGTCTCGATGGGAGAGATTAAAATTATGTTGTATATACATTGAACAATGCAGGACAATAGAAAAAAAGAAAAAACGAACTATCAAGGCTTCTTATTTATTAATTAAATATGTGTGGAACTGAAAGAGAAACGAAAACACACAAAAGTACATGTTATTAAAGTCATAGATATTTAGAAACATCTTCACATAAGATGGTTCTATTTTCCTCTGAGTCCTTCAGGAGTGACAGAGACAAAAACAAGGCTCTTCTTTTCATAAACGCTCTTTATTCCTTCAGACTTTTATTTCCGTTCCTTCTTTCCCATTGGTCGGCTTCCGCGGACTCCACCTCCCAGGCTGCACCGCGGCGGGGCTGCCGGCCTCCCATTGGTCCGTCTCTCCGCCGGGGGACGTCGACGTGCGGCGGTGCAGCGGCTCCGTCCGGCGGAGGGGCTGAGATGAAGCGCAGACCCGGAGAGGCACACACCGCCTTCCAGCGCCGCCCGACCGGGACCAGGCTCCGCGCCTCCGCCGCCGAAGGCTGCCCCCGCTCCGGCTGCCGCTCCGGCTGAAGGGCTCCGTCCATGCGGAGGCTGCTGCTGTGTGTGCTGCCCTGCGCCGCCGCCGTCCTGCTGCACTTGTGGTTGGTTCCGCGTCGCTCCTCCGCCCCGGACGGCGACACGCAGCCCGGTACGACCCTCCTCCGCTCCGGCTTCTACTTCTGAACTTTTCCCTCCCCTCCGGCGGCGGCGGGGCCCGGCTCTGCCGCCCCGGAGCTTCGGGTCGGGTCGGTGGAGTCCGGCTCCCCCGCTTCGGAACCTCGGGTCGGGTCGGGGGTTCAGGTTCGTGCGGGGGCAGGTAGTTGTGGTTCGGTTCGGTTCGGTTGTGTTCGCGGATCCGGGTGGAAAACGGGCTCCAAACTGAACACGTGCGGGTTCCAGAGGCTCCAGAGCCGGATTACCGGAGCTGGACCCGCCTAATCTGAGCCAGATCAGGCTCCGGTGCGTCAGGAAGTAGACGGAGCCCTGGTGGAGGAACCTCCGACCTCCAGAGGTGGAGACGGAGGAACCTCCACCAAAGTCCGGCAAAGTCAGAGCAGGAGCAGGTCCAGGTCCAGACCCGGTCCACATGGAGACGGAACTGAACAGGGATGATGATGATGATGATGGTGGTGGTGGAGGAGGAAGATGCAGGTTGGATGTTGTAGAACCTTCATGCCTTCACTGAGCCTTTGTTGGTGTCAGTTAAACTTATATTTTTAATATTTTCTCCTAATTAGTTGATTTTGTCCTCGTTATAAAATAACACCAACATGTTTTACTGATCTAATTCATATTTTTAATTGATATTTTCACTTCTGAATAACTTGTTCTCACTGACCACAGATGCAGAACATCCACTACTGTTACCTTTTAGATAAAGTGTCTTAAATAAATCATTTATTTTATGGACAGAGGCTTTTAGACATTATCTGAAAATATGTTTATGAGTAAAGTTATGTTTAAGTCTGTGCTAAATGTATTTGAGTCTAAATAATCCAATTGGACACATTTAAATCTGGTTTGTGTGAAATAATTCCACTCAGTTTTAAAATAATTCAAGCATGAAAGGGTTAAACAGATACATGGGTATTTGGGAGTTCAATTATTCATAAAGGAAGAAAAAAAGACAAAAATACAACATACAAGATGAAAACGAGAAAAGATGAAAACAGTTTAATGCAACATCTGGTGAATTTTATTAAATAAAGTCCAAATAATTCAAATCTTTCCTATGTAAAAGACAGTTCTGTGTAAATTAAACTGATGTTTATGGTCAAAATGTGCCAGAACGTTTCAGATGATGGATGAGACAGAAATGTTACGAGGAACGTTTTCATCAGTTCAAGTGAAAATAAAGCAACAAGATGGAAAAAAATAGAAACAGAAATGTTGTAAAAGTTTCAACAACCAGATGGAAATGTCATTCACAGCATATGAATGATAAATGAACTGTTTAACATTAAAAAAAAGTAAGTATCGGCTTTAACTGTATCACAATACCAATAATATCAGGATATGAAGTTATGTCATGATACCGATTCATCCTGTCTGTGTTTGATTTGATTCAACTTTATTGTCCTTGTCGTCCCAAGTATATGATTCCGTATTTTACATATTATACAGGAAGTGTGGTATGAATGTTATCTAGTATCACCTTTTATTTATCACTACTGTTGAAGATTAATTCAAATATCGGCGTTAGCATCAACTCTGTTCCCCTGCTTAGGGGTCAAAACACAGTATTCGAAATCTGTCTGACCGGACATTTGAGACAATTGGACAGATTAGTGCTGATAAATGACCCACATTTTTACCATTAAACTCAGTTTTGCTTTAGTTGAATCATAAGGGATTATCCAAAGCAAGGAGCTACGTTATATTAAAATAAATGTTGGAATGGCAGTTGATTAAAGTTCGCTCTCTGACGGGACATTACTGTGTTTTGACCTTTATCTGTCTTTATTTTTATTTCTGACTATTTCAGCTCCAGCTTTAATTTTACATCATATCATGATAAAATTTATTTCCTTTGACGTTAGCGTCTCATTACTACGATGTGTTTTGTTTTTCGGTTCCTGTCGGTTTCTGTTTCAGTTTGTAGACGTTTTCTGGGGCCGATAGCCAATATATTGGCCGATATATGAAATAAGAACTCTGATCTACACAGGATATAATAATCGTATATTAGATAATTGTGGACAGGTGGATTAACAGTTGGATAAATCTTTGTTTATCTCACAAAGATAATTGACCCAACTTTCAAACGCTGTAGTCTGATATTAGACTAGTCTGTGACCTGCGGGGAACCAAGGGTTGGAGGGCTGTAGTTGACGGACGTTACAACGAGAGAAGAAGAAGAGTTTTAAAAGAAACGTGTGTCAGTATGTGTGGACACACCAGGAAACTACATCATTTTTTAATTTAGTTTGAGATAGAGGGGTAATATATAATAATAATGAATGTATCTGTAAATAAACACTATATTTATGTTCGTCTCCATGTTTATGGAATGACTTCTCACGTGTCATCCTGCAATAATAAATAAACAAATCATCACATTTGTGATTTAACGGAAAAACCCACATTACACACTTCTGTTTTTTCGACATTTAGTAAATATCGGTAAAGTTTTGTGCAGATGTCCATTAGAAAAGCCACTACTGATCTGTTTGTTTGTAGATGTTCAAGTATTTTATCGTCATTTGTCATAATTTTTGTGTCATTAGTCTCTTTTCCATTGACCCTCAAATTGTGTGAATATAACTTGTGCATAAAAATTTATCTTAATGGAACAACGACAATTTCGCCCAAACTCTTGTTTTTTGATTAAAAGTTTTTGCGCTGGCAAAAGGTGGTTTTTCGGGCATAGCACAATTGGCGTATCACTTAAGCTGCAATGGAAAGACCTTTTTCAGCAACCAGAGTTATGTGAAAAAACCCCAAAAAACTGATGTTGACGGATGTTACAACAAGAGAAGAGTTTTAAAAAGAACATATGTTTGTATGTGGACACACCAGGAAACCCAATCATTTTTATAATTTAGTACAGGATAGAGGGGTAATATATAATAATAATGAATGTATCTGTAAATCGACACCATATTTACATTCGTCGCCATGTTTATGGAATGACTTCTCGTGTCATAAACAAATCATCGCATTTGTGATTTAATGGAAAAACTGACATTACGCACTTCTGTTTTTTTTTTTTTTTTTTTGACATTTAGTAAATATCAGTAAAGTTTTGCGTAGATGTTAAATAGAAAAGCGACTATTGTCATGTTTTCTGATTCATTTCGACCCACTCATAACCCTCTGACTTCATAAATCGGCCTTTAAATCATGATATTTATGGCAGTTATCGATTTGGACTGAACTGAACCCAGTTTTGGTTTCACAGTCTGTGTTTTGTTCATAGGTGTTTGATGGTTTTCTTTCTGTTTCAGATGCTTCGTTGCCGTTCTTTGATGTCCTGGTTGGAGTTCTGTCTGCGAGGCATCACGGTGAACTGCGTCAGGCCATAAGGGACACGTGGCTGGGCTACGTCCACGCCCACCCCCACTTCCACACCAGGTCTGGACCCCCACCACAAACCCCTGAACCTGGACCCCCACCACAAACCCCTGAACCTGGACCCCCACCACAAACCCCTGAACCTGGACCCCCACCACAAACCCCTGGACCCCCACCACAAACCCCTGGACCCCCACCACAAACCCCTGGACCCCCACCACAAACCCCTGAACCTGGACCCCCACCACAAACCCCTGAACCTGGGTCTGCTCAGTTTATCTAGACTGTCTGTGTCCATGTCAGAACCACCAACTGTTCTGAAGGCGCTGTGTCCACTGTCTTCATCATCATCACCTTTGTCTTTATCATCTTCATCATCATCTTTATCTTCATCATCATCATCGTTGTCTTCATCTTCCTCTTCTTTATTTTCATTGTCTTTGTTGTCGTCGTCACCTTCATCGTCTAGGTCTTCATTGTCATCTTCAGTGTCCTCATCTTCATTGTCTTCATTAGCCCTTTCTTCATTCTTCTCTGATTCTTATGGTCGGATTAATTTCTTTTTTTTTTTTTTGTGTTTCTTCTTTGGGACAATGTCTTTAAAGTTTGTTCACAGTTTTCAGAAATGTAGATTTTTGATGAATGTTTAAAAACATTGTTCCTTTCCTTCTACTGGTCCATCTGTTGGTGGTTTAGAACATGTAAATGGTTCCAGATATCAGTCTAGTTCCTATTGGTCACTGATAGAAGTCAGATATGGACTGTGATTGGATGAGTTCACTTCTCCTCCACTGGAAGTCCCGCCCACTTCTATAGTTAGATTGATGTGCATCCAGACCACAGGACTGGAACACAGAACAGAACCAGGACTGGAACACAGAACAGAACCAGGACTGGAACGTAGAACAGAACCAGGACTGGAACGTAGAACAGAACCAGGACTGGAACACAGAACAGAACCAGGACTGGAACGTAGAACAGACCACAGGACTGGAACACAGAACAGAACCAGGACTGGAATGTAGAACAGAACCAGGACTGGAACACAGAATAGAACCAGGACTGGAACACAGAATAGAACCAGGACTGGAACACAGAACAGAACCAGGACTGGAACGTAGAACAGAACCAGGACTGGAACGTAGAACAGAACCAGGACTGGAACACAGAACAGAACCAGGACTGGAATGTAGAACAGAACCAGGACTGGAACACAGAACAGAACCAGGACTGGAACGTAGAACAGAACCAGGACTGGAACACAGAACAGAACCAGGACTGGAACACAGAACAGAACCAGGACTGGAACGTAGAACAGAACCAGGACTGGAACGTAGAACAGAACCAGGACTGGAACGTAGAACAGACCACAGGACTGGAACACAGAACAGACCCAGGACTGGAACGTAGAACAGAACCAGGACTGGAACGTAGAACAGAACCAGGACTGGAACACAGAACAGAACCAGGACTGGAACGTAGAACAGAACCAGGACTGGAACACAGAACAGAACCAGGACTGGAACACAGAACAGAACCTGATGACCTCACACATTCAGCTGGTTCAGATCCACATAGAACAGACGCTGTTGTTCAGGGCCTTGGGTCCTATTTTTCGTTGCGGTTCTTTGTTCTCGTCCATAAATCGCCGCTGACGCCTTCAGTTTCCTTCTATCAGTTCTTTCATCTCCACCTGAACCTCAGGTCCTTATTGTTCTCTTTCATTCTTCCTTTTTGTCCATTTCCTTCTCATTCAGCGATGTGAGCTCAGATAAGGTGTGATGGCCTTTAAGCAACCCTCTGTAACCATGGTAACGGAGGAGGATAGACTGGACCGTGTGGTATCGTGGTCATATTTTTGTGTGTGTCGGTGTTTGTGTTTTCAGGGTGGGGGTGCGGTTCATCGTGGGCCAACATGGGTGTCCCGTCCCAGAGGAGGACCGCGAGGATCCGTACTCCTGCTCCCTCCTCAACTTCACCCAACCAGGTAAAAAAAAAACAAAAAACAGGCAGCACTCAAACGCAGCACAGACACAGTGCTGTGGTTGTAACAGCGGAGGAGGTGAAAGAACAGAAGTAGAACAGCCGTATTCACATCCAGCCACGGCTCAAGGACGCAGCGCCGCCTCATTCTGAAACCCAGGCTGAAGCAGAAGAAAAACAAGACGACTGTGACAATGGAAGCAGCCGCCGATACAAACACGAGTTGCAAAATGAAACCGCGAATTAGAAACGACACGAACGTTCGACAAACGGACACGAGTCGACCGCAGCTGCGGCTGGACGACATTTTTGTGATCGATTAGTCTATCGACTCCTTTCCAATTAAACGATTAATTGCGATGAACTTGCAACACGTCCACAGTGAGCCCCGCCTTCACCCAGTTGTAGCTGGCATAGGCTCCGCCCCTATGACCCAAAGGAGGATAAAGAGATTTAGAAAATGAATGAATGTTTGAATCAGTGGAAAAAAAATAGTAAAAATGTCTGAAAATGACAAATAATCTGTCCTTTATTCCAGACCCGAAAGAAACGAAAAGTATAAAAGTGAAAGGATTTATAAGAAATGTCTGTATAGAAATAACAGCCGTTTAAATAATATAAAAGTATCAAAAGTTATAAACAACAATAATCTACCTTTTTTGTTAGTTTTATTCATTTATATACATTTTATTGATTAATGAATTTATTTCATCATTCATTTGATTGAATATTTTGCCCATTTTCTGTTAATTTTAGTAAATGTGTTCAACAGAAAAAAAAAGAAAATTCAGACCAAACAAATAATTTAATATCAGTTGAACTGGGTCTGTTGGACAGTTGGGTCTACGTTAGTTCAATAGTTTAGTTCTAGTTGGTTTTATTATTTAGTTTTGATGGAGGACATGAACTAATTGACTTAAATTATCATAATTATTCGACTTTAGAAAGTAACTGAAATGCATCAAACAAAATAAATCAGTTTAAGTCCTTCTGTGCAGAGGATCTGGACTCAGTATTTATTAATTAATTATTATTATTATGAGTAGTAGTAATAGTAGTATTTATTATCAGTAGTATTTCTATTTTATTATTATTATTAGTAGTAGTAGTAGTATTTATTATTAGTAGTATTTATTTATTATTATTATTATTGTTAGTAGTAGTAGTAGTATTTATTTATTATTAGTAGTATTTATTTATTACAATTTATTTATTTATTATCAGTAGTAGTTATTTAGTTTTAGTATTTATTTATTACTATTATTATTATTATTAGTAGTAGTAGTAGTATTTATTATTAGTAGTATTTATTTATTGTTATTAGTAGTAGTATTTATTTATTATCAGTAGTAGTTATTTACTATTAGTATTTATTTATTATTATTATTATTAGTAGTAGTATTTATTATTAGTAGTATTTATTTATTATCAGTAGTAGTTATTTATTTTTATTAGTAGTTGTAGTAGTAGTATTTCTTGATTATTATTATTAGTAGTAGTATTTATTTATTACAATTTATTTATTTATTATCAGTAGTAGTTATTTAGTATTAGTATTTATTTATTATTATTATTATTAGTATTTATTTATTATTGTTGTTATTAATTCGTTGTTTATTTATTTATTATTGGTTGTTTTCTTTGATGTTTACTCGGCCGTTGTGGTGTTTCCAGGTTCAGTCGTATAAACTTGTCTTTGTGTCTTGATCGTCTTTATTTAAATGCTCATGGTTAAACCGTCATAGGCCCCTCCCTCTGACTGCCGGTCGTTTGCATTGATCTCTGGGTAATAAATGGCTCCTCTGTGATTAAAGCGTCGTTGTTGAGTCCAGTTCTGATCTGACTGCTCAAAGTGCTGATGGTGGAGCCTCTTCAGTCTCCGTCAGCATGTTGTGATACTCATAAATCTCCCATGATCCTCCTCTCCACCCCCCCACCCCACACACAGCGCCAGGGCAGGACTCTGAGATTGAACTGGTGACGGCGTCTGACCCGGCGTTGCTCCTCCCCTCTGACGTGGGCGCCGTCGCACTGGACTTCAAGGTTCTGCACCCGGTGGTGATCACCCGGCTGGGGGTGTTCCCCCGCACGGCCAAGCCCCGCCTCCCCAGCAACGTCACCGTCAGGCTCCTCCAACTGGACCAGGAGGTAACGGAGCTCCGCCCTGACGCCTTCACTGACCCGTCTGAGTGGGTTCAGTCTGTACGAACGGCGCCTGAAGGCAGTGGCGCCGCTTCAGATCCAGAGAAAAAACCTCCAAATATCTGATAAAATAAAAGAGAACAGGCCCATCAGTGTCTGCAGGTGATTTTAGACCAAACCACATGATTTAACTGAGAGTAAGAGACGGAAAAGGATGCAACTAAACAAAACCTCCACTTCTGTGATTTTGTGCTTATTTTAACCAGAATATGACGAACTCCTTAACCCATAAAAACCCAGTTCTACTTTTGAGGCATTTCCAAAACAATGGTTTTCTCTACATCCTCCTGAGACCCAGCGATGCATTTATGTCCTCTGTGGGGGACAAGAGTTTTACTTTGGAAAAAAACACACAAAAAAACACTGTCCGCTGCAAAGGACATTCTATAAATAATAATGAAAAAAGATATATCTGGAAAAAAAAAAACTGTTGCATTATACCGTTTCCAATCAATTTATTCAACGTAAAAAAAACAAACAGAACTTTTCCTTTCCTGGGTCTCAGGAGGATTTATCACCATTTATTCTCATATTTTCCTCTGTGTTTTGTGCTTTTTCAGTGTAAATCTTGTATTTTCTTATATTTAATTCACTGATCATGTAGATGTTCATTAAAACTCAGACTAAATTCAAAGGTTATTTTATGAAAACAGAGAAAACTGAAGAAAAAGTGACTCAACAAAATCTCTCATTAACTGAACATAAACCCAGTGTGTCCATCCACTGTCATTGATCCAACTCCATGGATTTAACATGGGTTTTACATCCTTACTTTCTACATTTCTCTTCATTTTGGTCATTTTTATTAATTTTACTTGGTATTTTATTAGTTTTTCTACATTTTGTTCCCAATTTTATATTTTTTTCTTCAATTTTGTTCAGTTTGTGACTTCTTTGTTCATGTAACTTATTATTTTGTTGATTTATTCATTTTTAATGATCAATTTTGTTGCTTCATTTTTTTTAAAAAATGTTTTGCTTATCTCACATTATGTATTA
Source organism: Sphaeramia orbicularis (assembly GCF_902148855.1). Classification (NCBI taxonomy): domain Eukaryota; kingdom Metazoa; phylum Chordata; class Actinopteri; order Kurtiformes; family Apogonidae; genus Sphaeramia; species Sphaeramia orbicularis. The sequence continues at coordinate 51,643,047 of NC_043971.1, forward strand.
ATCTGCATTTTTTTTTTTTCAGTCATTTTTATTCGTTTTATTTCTTATTGAACATAAACCCAGTGTGTCCATCCACTGTCATTGATCCAACTCCTTGGGTTTTACTGGTGAATCAATGTTGGAGAAGATGACTGTGTTTCCACGGTAACTACGGAGCCTCTGAATGTCCAAATATGGTCATATCTGATGACCATGAAAAGATGAACTGTGTTTTACACCAATTATTGACATGGATTGATCAGATTAGTGGATCAACAGGAATTAAACAGTTCCATCAGTAGATGGTTCTGGTTAAAGGTAGATGTTTGGGTCTTTAAGGGTTAAAGTCCATCATCCTTAGACTTCAGTTCATCCCCTTTAACTTGCAGAACTCTGTATTTTGTTGAAATTTGACTTAAATGACCTTAAATCTTCTTCAGATGCTGATGTTTAGTGTGTTCTTTCATTTTGCTTTGGTTCTGTGTTCGCTCTAATTTGACGTCGTGTCTAATTTCATCAGGTCTTAGATCATCGACTCTAAACCTCTGAGTGTCTGGCCTGAAAACAAGTCGACAAAGATGAGTGAACAGACTGAAAGATAAACCTTTATTCTGTTCAAGACTTAAAGTCTGAGCTGAAGGAGATTCAAGTAGTTTCTCAGTTCCAGTTTTTTCCCTGATGCCATGATTCTGGCAGAGCATCAGATGTTCGCTGTTGAAGCTCCGGAGCCCAAAGCTGGAGCTGAAGCCAGACCTGGATACATGTGGAATGAACGTCCACAAACAAAACACACATGGTTTCCACACAGTTCTGTCATTTTACCCAGGCAACAATGACAGATTTTGTTGAAAAAAAGTCACTTTTTCTTCAGTTTTCTCTGTGTCTGATAAAATAACCTTTGAATTTACTGAGTTTTAATGAACATCTACATAATCAGTGAATTAAGTATAAGAAAATACATGATTTACACTGAAAAATACAAAATACAGAGGATAATATTAGAATAAATGGTGATAAATCCTCCTGAGACCCAGGAAAGGAAAAGTTTTGGCTTTTTACATTAAGTAAATTGATTGGAAATGACATAAAGCAATAATTTTTTCAGATACATTTTTTTTTATGACCTCTGCCAAGTGAAACAGCGGAGGTTATGTTTTCATCGGGGTTTGTTTGTCTATTAGCAAGATAACTCAAAAACTTATGGACGGATTTTCATGAAATTTGATGAAATGTTGATACTGGCACAAGAAACAAATGATTAAATTTTGGTGGTGATTAGGGGGGGGGGGGGGACTGATCTGCCTTGGCGGAGGTCTGCGCTCTCCGAGTGCTTTTCTAGTTTATCCAAAGTCCTTTGCAGCGGACACCACCAAAATTTATTCATTTGTCCGTTGTGCCAGTATCGACATTTCCTGAAAATATCATCAAAATCCCTCTGTAACTTTTTGAGTTATCTTGCTAACGTACAAACAAACTAACAAAAAATCCGCCCCCCCAATCACCACCAAAATTTAATCATTTGTTCCTTGTGCCAGTATCAACATATCCTGAAAATTTCATCAAAATCTGTCCATAACTTTTTGAGTTATCTTGCTAATAGACAAACAAACCCACGATGAAAACATAACCTCTGCAGTCCTTGGTGGAAGTAAATATTACAAGAAACAAGTGTTCAGAGAACGCAAACCCCCACCAAGCACCCCAAATGGTGTGCATGTGTGAATCGACTATTTCTTTTTAATTCAACAGTTTCCAGGTTGTTCCATACAGCAGAAAAAGTTGAAGCTAGGTACCAGTCATGTGTCTGTCCAATTATATTCAGTTCCAATCAATAATTGTTGAGTTCTAATTTTAAATGTGTGGTAAATGGGATTTTCAGTGTTAAATGTAAATGTCCACAGAGTCCACATTCCACAGTGGATGTGGACAATTTTGTGCCAGATACAAGATATTGTTCTAAGCTACAGTTGGATCAAATTGGAGGCTAATCAGAGTCGTTTTGAATTTTTTAGGAATTTTGGAAAATTGCTCAATGATGACAGATGGAAAATTGTAGATGTTGTGACCTTGCCGTGACCTTTAACTTTGGCCTACTGGGACCAAAATTTAATAGGTTGGTCCCAGGGCCTAGGCCTATCTGTGGGGAAGATTTGGTAAAGATGGTTGGAATAGTTTTTCCTGTAAAGTTGCTAACAATCAAACAAAGCAAAGTGATCACAGTATCTCCTGGTGGAGGTAACATATGGTTCCAGGCACAACAAACTCTGCCTCTCGCACTTATTATAGCTTATTTGGTCGTGGATCCAGCTGATCTCATCATGTCTGTGCCTGTGCTGATGTCATATCAGTTGCCTCTATATGTGACAAGTTTGAAGTAAATTGAAACAAAATTGATGTTTTTATAGATATTTGAAATTTCGCCCACTAAAAGTAAATGGGAGACAAAAAAGATGTAAAAAAAAATTAATAAAAATGTGAATTTTGACCTGTATGAAATGTTAGGTGTGGCGGCAAACGCTGCATTGGTTTTGTCTAAAGATGTAAACAATTAATCGACTAACGATTAATTGTCAATTAATCGACTAACGATTAATTGTCAATTAATCGACTAACGATTAATTGTCGATAAGAATTTGCTTGATTAAATTATTAATTGTGGGTTAATTGCCCTTGTCCACCTGTCCACACCTGTCTGAAGGCTGCCGGTTTGTCCGCGCTGTGATGCCGCGGCTGGAATAGCCGGTCACTGAACCGGATCATGGCGTTGATGAGTTAGAATGTCTGTATGGACATGGTGGACCGAACACAGACCGACCGTCTGTGGGGGCAGTGCACCCCCGAATAAATACACACACAAATGCGGGGTCGGTATCGGAGCGTTTTCCTGGAGGTTGGTCTAGTCCACGGTCAGTGAGACAGAAGTTCAGACATCCTCCAGGCTCCTGATCCAGGACACAGGGATGGAACGCATTTGTGAAGCTTCAGGAGGAGAAAAGAGAAATGAGCGAAAAGTTTCACTTTCACTTCAGTGGGGACTGCCCCATACCCGCATAGTGACGGAAAGTGACGCACGCACATGCGTGTCAACAATCAATCAACACGGACGCATCCCCCAGCCATACTGCGCATGTTCGAGTACCCCCCATTAAGCACCGCAGTACCCCCCATTAAACACCGCAGTACCCCCCATTAAACACCGCCACATCAACAGGTGAATTCCACAGGAAACACTGACTGTATCCAATGGTTCAATAAATCAATCATTAAGGAATATGACATGCTTTTGTCATGAAGTATGTAAACAATATTTAGCTTTTATTCTTATAGACCATATTGAAAAAGAAATTCAGGTTCTCAGGAAAATCGCCGCTTATCAATTAATCGTTAATCGATCGATAAGGGCAACCAACTAACGATTAATGAATTAATCAATAATTTGCATCCCTAGTTTTGTCAGGCCTTTTATAATAAGTGTTTTAGTTCATCTGTAAATGTTTCCTCTATTAATCACATCTCAAACTTGATATTTACTATTTTCCTGAGTTAGTTGTACCTATTATTAGCTCAGCCACACCCCTTTTTGTCCTAATATGGTCACTTCCTTCCAAACAGCCAACATGTGTTTTTGTGTCCAGGAAGCGGTGGTCACTGCTCGCTTCAGCGCCGTCAGCACCGGGACGCTGGTGAACGGCGTCTGGTACAAACCGGTGGAGCAGTTCATCCTGCCTAAGGTCAGCGTCATCATCTTCACCATCATCCTCATCACCATCGGTCGGCGAAACGTCAGTGAAATGTGGTTTGTGTTGAATGCAGGGTTTTGAGGGGACGCTGGTCTGGGAGAGTCCGGACCCTGGTGGACTCACCTTGGTCAACGCTTCGACGGCGGAGCTCAACAACGGAGGCGGCGTCCTCAAGATCTCCTCGGTACATGTCCAACACGGCTGCAAAGCTGATGTGATGTAGGGGCGGGGCTTATAAGACTTTAACCCTTTCATCCCAGGGTTCCTCTGTTCTCCAGCTGTTCTCTTCTATATTCATGTGTTTGTTGTTTTAGTTCATATCAGCTGACACAGGGGACGCTGGTGCATCATCACATACACTGACACCTAGTGGACAGTCTGGGAAGTGTATTTAAAAGAAAAAGAAAAACTCATAACTAGGGATGGGAATCGATAAGAATTTAACGATTCCGATTCCTCATTGATTCTCTTATCGATTCTCATTGGGTGAGGGAATAAAAGAGTACTAACAGGTGTGTTTGCATTAACTGTCTTTTATATTTCCATCTCTGCACAGAAAATACAACATATACAGTATGTACAAATAATAACAGATGACGCCAGGCCCGGCGGGGGGGGGGGGGGGGGGGACTGAAAGTGAAACTTAAGACTCTTTACTAATTCCTCTATTGCTGCATTTCCACTACGTCGAACCGGTTCAGCTCTGCTCGTCTCCCGTTGTTGTTCACCTCATTTCCCTTCCCCTACCTTCGGAAACTTGTATTTGAGGGGGTACGACGTTTGTTGCCCACAGTGGAACTGGAACTAGGTCCAGTGTTCACTCTGCCGCTACATTCACAAGTGTCGCTAAGTAGCGCATCAAATACGTGACATTCCTGTAAGTGAATCACATGCTGTGGATAAATGTTTGAGCAGATTGGAGGGATTCCACCTTTAGAAGACATGGAAGCTGTGCAAATGTTACAAGAGGACCTGGTGTGGTCTGTTTAGACCTGGTGTGGTCTGTTTAGACCTGGTGTGGTCTGTTTGGACCTGGTGTGGTCTGTTTAGACCTGGTGTGGTCTGTTTAGACCTGGTGTGGTCTGTTTGGACCTGGTGTGGTCTGTTTGGACCTGGTGTGGTCTGTTTAGACCTGGTGTGGTCTGTTTGGACCTGGTGTGGTCTGTTTGGACCTGGTGTGGTCTGTTTAGACCTGGTGTGGTCTGTTTGGACCTGGTGTGGTCTGTTTGGACCTGGTGTGGTCTGTTTAGACCTGGTGTGGTCTGTTTGGACCGTTTCTGCCTCAACACCATGTTGGCTACCTTCTGACCAAAACAATGCAGCATACGCTTGACGTCATTGCGCATACGCAACAAAGGTGGAATCGATAAGCAGAATTGTTTAGCAGGCAGGAAAACGATCCCAAGGAATCGAGCTACTGGGATCCAGTTCTCAAAAAGAACTGGTTCTCGATTCCCATCCCTACTCATAACCAAGATGGCCAACAGCAAGTCAGAAATGCTGATCATCCCATGAATATGTTGTAAATCCTTTTATATCAGGGAACACCCCTGAAGGTAGAAAAAATATGGAAGCATCAAGTAACATCTAAGGATTAAAATGAGTGAACAAAATTACACAGATTTATTTTATAAGGGAAGAAATTTACAATTAATCCTGTCGACTACATTTTTTAAAAAAAATTAATTTTATTTTACCTTTATTTAACCAGGAAGTCCCATTGAGATTAGGAATCTCTTTTACAAGGGACACCTGTCCAAGGTATCAGCCATACAGAGTCCAAAAAACATAAAACACAAACATGAGACACAGTAAAACACAAGAACAACTATTCAACCATAATGGACTCAAGAAAAACAGGGACATTCCTCCTTCACTGCATTCTGCATGATACTTTTAAAATCATTAATAGAAATGAATGTATGTAGTTTTATAGTTTTTTGTAGATTATTCCACGACCATGGTGCATGATGGGAAAATGCAGTTTTTCCAAAGTCTGTCAGAACTCAGGGAACAGTCAAAAGCAAACACAGGGAGGGACGTAAATGAAAACTACTAGAGTAAACCAAGGTTCTAATAGTTTTGGATTTTTCATTCTAGTTTAGTTTTATTTAGTTTTGACTTTTTTTCCTCTAATTCAGTTAGTTTTAATTTGTTTTTACAGTAGGTTTGTTAGTTTTTATTAGTTTTAAATTGTTTTCTAAATAATTAGTTTTAGTTTAGTTTTAGTATTAATTTTAGTTTAGTCGTATCTTTTCTCTTCTTCTCCGTTGTATTCAAATAAATCCCAGACAGGACTCTGCTGCTGTCTCCCAGCTTTAGTCTCCATGTTTCCAGGTAGAGTGGGGACCAGAAGACGACTGGAAACCACAAGTGACGGACCGTTAAATATCATACAGTGCCAGCAGCTAAAATTGCTTGAGGGAAATAAATCAATTTTGTATCAATCTGACATTGACAAAGACGAAAATGAAGGGAATTTTATCCATAATTTTTTATAAATTTTAGTTAATTTTGTAAACACACAATACAGTTTCAGTTAGTTATCGGGGTTTTTTTTCTTTTAATTCTAGTTTTTATTTATTTCAGTTAATGAAAATGTTTTTACAATTCTAGTTTTCATCATTTCGTTAGTTTTCATTAATGATAATAACCTTGGTATTTACACTGTCATTCCTATCATTACTGTAACTTTACTGTTCTGGATAAACCTGATCTGAACCAACAGGTTTGAGTGGAAATCAGTGGAGAATTAGTATTAGAGTGCAATTAACAGGGTTTGATTTTTAACAGAAAGGGTTTTTTTTTTTTGCATAAAGTAACAACTAGTGAGAAGACATCAGATTGGCATGTATAGAGTTTAATAATTACAGTAAAACGATAATAGTAATAATAATAATGAGCAATACTAAAGCTAAACTAACAAACATTCAATCCCAGATAAATGTCGATCTGTTATAATTCATGATGTATTTTTGTGAGTTTGAGGAGATGCCAAATTTGTCCTTTGGTCTTGATGCGAAAATGTTCGTGAATAAAAGTAAACGGAGGGTTTTCTGTATGAAAATCACCCAGGGCTTGAATGAAAACAGAGCCTGGTCGTCATGGAGATTATTCCTGAACAGTAGTAACGCAGGTTGACAGTGAAACGACGCTAATATTAACAGTATCCATAGAACCCAGAGGAGTTCTGGTTCTGGGTTCTTGTCCTTAATCTGTCTGATTTTTTTTTTTTTTGTGTATTTTGTGTGTTTTCAGATCGCTGAGGGCATCCTGCCTCATCGAAGCGCTCTGGGATTCCCGGGTTTGGCCGGAGGTTTTACCTTCACCATCTACGGTGAGTTGGCATCAATAAACTGAACTTTTTTACGACAAGAAATCAAAATCAGTCTAGGAGCCAAAAACACAGCTCATATTTAAAAGAAACAAAACCCAACCGTTATTGACTTTGTCCGGTTCTATGAGCTGCTGCTGCTTTTTTCCACCTCAGGCCTTTTTACTTTCACACCAAATGGGAAATAACATGTTTTCTGCTGTAACGGGTTGTGTTTTTATGGACTTTTCCGCCTGCGTGTGTTTGCATTTGTGTTGATGTCAAATGGATTCATAGTCATTTTGGAGATAAGGAAATTCCCCGTTCAGCATCTGAAAACAGAATTAATGATGCGTTCAGAAAAACAGACACAGGTTTATTAAACCCACATTTATTCACACAAACATAACGACTGTTTTATGTCTCATCCTGGAAAAATACTGGAGCTGTTACTGTTCGGGCTCTGTGAGATGAAAACGTACATTTATCAAAACAATAATCAGTATCATCATTTGAAGTGTTTTTTCTGCTCATTTTGTGTCACTGATTCATTATAAATCTAATCGTAGTTAATATGTATAAACTACACAGTACAGATTAAACATAATTTAGATGCATAAAATGCAGCATCATCAGCAAATGTTACGACAAAACATGTCAAATTATTATTTCTTCATTATTTAAAAGCTGAGTTTTGATCCTGAATGAAAACTGAGAGAACCTAGATGTAATTTGTAGTTTTGCATTAGTTCTAGAAGATGCAAAAAGATGAACTATTATTGTTATTACAGTGTATTTTCTGTTCTTCTTGTTGTTGTTGTTTGTTTTTTTTTTAATTATTTCTTTTTGGCAGAAACTGTAAATTGCAAGGTAAATCATTATTTCTTTATGTTTGAAAGATGTCATTTTTAGTTTTATTTGTAAAAGGCACAAAAACCAGATGTAATTTGTATTTTTACACAGTTCAAAAAGATGCAAAAGACAAACCATTATTGTTAATACAGTTTATCTTGTTTTTCAGGATGTTTTTTCCTTATTTTTTTTGGCATAATAATGTTTCTAATTCTAATTTAACTCAGATTTACATGTAAATTGTGAGTTAAATCATTATTTCTTTATAGTTTAAAGGCTGATTTTTGGTCCTGAGTGAAAGTTGAATAAACTACATGTAAGTTGTAGTTTTATTTGTTAAAGATGTAAAAAGACAAACACACCAGTATCATGACTGTTGTTATTGTTGTGTCATTTTAGTCTTTCAGATTAATTTTTATTCATTTTCTGGCAGAAACTATCATAGTTATAGTTATAATTTAAATTTAGCTCAGATTTGCATGTGAATTACATGATAAATAAAACACATTTGATTTAATTTGTTGTTTTACTTAATTATTCGTCTTCATGTCGACGTTGAGCAAATGTTGTATCTTTGCAGTAGCTCTGGATGTTATAGTTGTACGTTTGTGAAATGTTCTGACGATAAAGAAGAGTTAAAACCACAAAACCACCATCTTTTATGTGGTTTTCATCTGTTCTGTCCATGTTGCCATGGTAACGCTCCTCGATGCTTCTACCAGTATACGCATTCTGTAAATCCATGGAACCAGAGGAACATCAGCAAAAAGACCTATCTTGTAAAATATAAGAAAAATATTGATACTCTTTGTTCTTTTTGCAGCAACACAGAGGAAACATGTCATGTATTTTGGATTGATTTAAATAATTCCATAAACACCAAAATTGACCCTTCATGTAAATTGAACTTTCAACATGTTTTATTTGGCCGTTCACAAACTGATAAAATAAATCCAGAAAAAAGATATATTATCAACCTTTTAGTAATATTTGCCAAATTTCACATTCTTTGCACTAAATCTGCACACCAGCATCCGAACATTAATGTTTTTAAAGCACTTTTTTCCAATTATTTAGATAATTTGAAGAACATTATGAACTCTAAAGCAAGTAAAATAAAAAAGACTGTGTCATGTATATATTCTTATTTAATTTATATAATTTTATTATTCATTTATTTTTATTTACATTGTATCTATATATTGGAAATGTAAAATATTTTGTAAAATGTGAATATTTTTTCTATCCTACTTTGATGTAATATTATGATGTGTGTATATATATATATATATATATATATATATATATATATATATATATATATACACTGTTCATTTGTTCATTGTTCAATAAAAAAAAAAACATCAGCTAAAAGACAGAAGAAACACTTAACTCTGTTAATGTGTAAACCAGTCTGAGACCAGCGTGTGTCAGGAATAATTCAATAAAACAACAGAACAAAGAGACAAACTCTGGAGCGCTAAGCTAACAGAGCTAAGCTAACACTAAGCAGATCCAACAGTACAAAGATTAATTCTACTGATAAAACTGAAGGAGACAAAGAAAAGCAAAAATAAGTCACATTATGAAGAGATGATGATGAACGTTGTGTCATCTTTACTGTTTTCTGATCAGAACTTGGTTAAATATGAATAAATATTCTGCTATCAATGCTAATTCACTGGTTTGTGTTACACTAAAATGATTCTGACTGAAACTAATGGACCAGAGTTGAACAGCTTTAACCCTTTAACCCCTGATTCCAGGTAAAGGTTTACATATTAATGATGTTTGCAGGTTTCTTATAATAAACCACCTAATTTCACCAGTTTCAGGCTCAAAACTCAGCCTTTAAACTGGAAAAATACTGACTTTACATTATTGTTGTTAACAGTCGACTCATGAATGTGTCTCTTTTTTTTTTTTTTTTTGGTCGTATTTTATCTTCGTCTGTGCTTCGTGGTCACAATATTTGACAAATCTACATGTAGAACATTCAGAACATTTAGTTTCATTTGAGAATGAAAACGAATCGACCCTAAGGACAAAAACTTTAGATTGCACTAATCAGAGCTGCTTCTCTCCAGAGAAATGATCAGATTATTGTGCAATAATTATCAGTATCAGTTTAATCACGGAGTCCTTTTTTATTACGGAAACTCACTGATAAAACCAGGGATCAGTCGAAGTTAAACGCCTCCGGACGACGTCATTAAAACAGGGAAAATGATGCAGAAACGCTGCTGAAATAAGTGGTTTCAGTTCGTTCTTCCAGCTGAAATGAAGCCGTTCTAATGATGATGCATAATTACATTTAGCTCCAATAATCACAGTGATTATGTCATGATTGGAAAAGGCCTCTGTGGTGTTTCTCTGCATCCTGTTCACTTTTTCTTCTCAGTCATTAAAACTCACATTTTCACTGAAAATCTTATATAATGACACGCTATAAACTATTATTTTGTTCGTTAGACGTCCGTGAACACTAGACCAGGGAGATGCAGTCATTTAAGTTCATATTTTATGATAAATGTCATGATTTCTTTAACTCTTTTTAGACGGTTGTGTCTCCAACGTCACATTTTTTCATCTGTTCTTCAAATGACTGTAACCGTTTACACTATCGACTAAATCTAACCGTCATCTTTTATCTGAGGTTGGGTTCTTTCTATTGGTCTAGAACACGAGGGTAGAGGTCTGCAATGGCTGAGGGGGAGGGGTGGAAGTGGGTGGGGCTTAGAGCAGCAGAGTGCAGTCGGTGAGAGAAAGATTGAAGATTTTTGTAACTTTTATCAGTGTTTTAGTGGTGAATTCTTGTAAATACTTGTATATAATTGTGATAGTGCTGTTTTGGAGTGTTCTACTTGTGTGTTTTGACATGTTTTTATCAAGTTTTGCTGTTTTTTTTTTTTTCACCACTGTTTTCACTTTTTTTTCTTGGTTTGCATATTTCATTGATAGTTGTATTATATCTGTAAATCTTCTCTAAATGTGTGTAGATTTGTATATGTGTAAATCTATAGTCAGATCTCTCCAGTTCATAGACAGATCCAGTGTGTGTATTTGAATCAGATGATGGTTGTTTTTGTCAGTGAAATGTTCGGCTCTGTCTACAACTAGACCCAAAGTGAACACAGACTATCAACTGGATCCAAATGACACCAAAGAACCAAAAAGAACAAGAAGGACATGGACACACAATGATCTAGAACAACTACAATGGACCAACACATGGAAAAAACAGGAAAGGTTATTTATATAAACTCAGAAAGTTTCATTAGGAACATTTACAGTTGGTTTTCATGATAAATATTACATATAATAATAATAATTAATGGACAGATATTGAAAGTTAAGTTCTTTTTGGGAAAAAAGTGCAAAAGAATTGGCAAAAAAGAAATTTTCTGACATGTTTATTGCAAAAACAACATAAATAACTCCAGGCCCGTTATAATGGGATTTCTTATAGGGTTAAGTTTAGGATCTGCTGCTCTAAGCCCCGCCCACTTCCACCCCTCAGCCCCTCAGTTTCTTTCCCTGGACAATACGAACACTTAAACAATAATGCACTGTACTCTGCTGCTCCCTCCCTCCCTCCTAATGTGCAATTAATCTATTTATTCACCTAAACAGCACCATTAGCTGTTGTTATGCTGTGTCTACATCTGCTTTAATATTGTTTAGTGTTGTTATGTGTGTGTTTTTTGTTGTCAAACCACTTTTATTTGGTCTTAGATACTTTCATTGTCTTAGCTGCTTTTAGTTGTTTTCATGTACGTCTATTTGGGTGTAGTATAAGTTCTCTTTTATGTCAAAGCTTGATTTGCACTGATCTGAAGAACACCTTGAATTTCGTCATGTAGATGCCTTGTGCTGAAGTTTAATGGCTTATTTTTGGTGAAAAGTTGAAAACAATCACATATTGTGGTTTGAAACCATTCATAAGATGCAAAATCAGACGTAAAGCCTCTGATTTTATGGATTGTTTTGCTCATTTTCTTTATTTCACAGGTACGTCGTCTTTCAGTATAGTATAAATAGAATATACAGGGTGTATCAAAAAAAACTATACACTTTGAAAAATTACCCCCAGTTCCGTGTTTGATAATTTTTGGAATTTTCTTTTCTGGACGTCAGTAGGTAGGGGATTGGTGGATATTTGTCCAGATTTACATACCCAGGTTTTCATGCATGAGTGAGCAGGGGCAAAGTGCGCAGTCCAAGTTAAAAGTGGTTTGTGCGAAGTAGCGGTGGGATTTAAATCCAATCTAAGGTCATGGGAGGGAAAACAATAAAAAATAAAGTCCAAAAAAACAAAACAAAAAAACAAACAAACAAATCAATCACCAAATGAGCCAAAAAAATTTAAACAACCAATAAAAGAACAACAGAAATGAACAAAATACCTTACCAATAAGCAAATTATTACAATATAAGCAAAAAAAACAGAAAAAAGAACAAAATAGCAAACAAATGGCTAACATAAGTAACAAAATGACCAAAATAATCATCAAAAAGTCTACAAGTGCCCAAAATAAGTAAAAAAAAAAAAAAGAAAAATTAGTAATTCCCAAAATATTCCCTTAAAATAAACAAGAGCTAAATAACTGACAAAACACTAAAAAATTTACCAAAAAAAAGTATTAAATGGTCAAAAAAATAAACAAAATACCTTGTTAAATTACGAAATACAAACAATATATCCAAGAAAAACACCAAATAGAACAAAATAGCTGACAAATGACAAAAATAACAAACAAAATGACCCTAAAAAAATTAACAAAATAATGCATTTAATAAGTAAATATGAATATAACTAAAAAAAAAACAAAAAAAAAACAAAGACCAAAATTAACAAAATAACAACTAAACTAATCCATAGCTGAATAAAAATCTGTGTGTAGTGTGACGTCTGTATTATCACTACATAACAATACAATAACTCCTGAACATAAAGTAAACAATGTCTCATTTAAGATAATTTTTTTCCCATCCATTTAATCTGAATGCATCATGTTGTCACTTAAAACCCTTGTATAAAAGTAAAGTGTGTCATCAAAATAGTTTGATAACATCTCAAACCACTCGTTGTTCAACCCTCATTGTTTTACCTGCAGGTTTTGTCTGTTATTAACAAAACAGAAAATCAACACTTTTACTGGCAGGTTCTCAGATCGGTGATGTGTTTCAAGTGGTGATGGGCCGATAGCATTTAAGGAAATAAAACCGGCAAAAATATAAAAAAGAAAAAAAAAAGGTAATGGGAGGGGCCAATGGGCATCCATCTTGTTTTGCACCAAATTCCCAGGTTACAGCATTAACAGGGTGGACACCGTGTCAGTTTCATTTGTTTACCTATGGCAGCTGTTCCTGCCTTTCAGAGTGAATTCAACTTGTTCAGGCCTGAAAGTGTCACTGAGGACAGGACAAGTTAGGGTTAGATTTGGACAAAGATCCACCAATCCCCTACCTACCAAGGTTCTAATAGTTTTGGATTTTTCATTATAGTTTTATTTAGTTTTGACTTTTTTTTTCTCTAATTCAGTTAATTTTAATTAGTTTTTAGAGCAGGTTTGCTAGTTTTTAGCTTACCGGCCGACAGGCTGTAAACTATTGTTGTCATGCGTCGTCTGTCGTCCGTTACAGAGTTTTCAATCGTCTTCTTCGAAACTACAATTCCAATTGACTTCAAACTTGGTATACAGCTTCTTTATAAACAACTTCCAATCTGACTCAGCGGATCTACTGTGTGGTGTGCCCCAAGGCTCTGTCCTGGGACCAGTCCTATTCTTACTCTATGTCCTCCCACTTGGCCACATTATCCGACAGTACAGTGATGTCTCCTATCATCTATTCGTGGATGACATCCAGATATACTGCTCCTTTAACTCCTCTGAGCCCCACAAACTGAGTTCCTTAATCAACTGCTTGTCAGAGCTGAAGCAGTGGCTAAATGATAACAGCCTCCAGCTGAACTCCAGCAAAACTGAGACCCTCATCGTTGCCCCGGATAGTGCAATCCCAGGGATCAAACATCACCTTGGAGACCTGAGTTCCTCGGTAAAGACAAAACTGAGGAATCTGGGTGTCATCTTTGACCAGGACATGTCTTTAGAATTCTACTCCAAACAGCTAGTCAAAAACTGTTTCTTCCACCTACGCAACATCTCCAAACTCAGATCTATGGTGTCCACAAATGAGCTCGAGATGATTGTTCACACTTTCGTATCTTCTCGCTTAGACTACTGCAACAGCCTGTTTACATGCTTAAACAAGAAGGAGCTGGCCCGTCTACAGTTTGTCCAGAACTCTGCTGCCAGGCTCCTGACCCGCACAAACAGGAGAACCCACATCACTCCCATCCTTAAATCTCTCCACTGGCTCCTGTTCTATATCGTCTTCATTTCAAAATTCTTGTGCTAACTTTCCGGGCCCTACATGGCCAGGCCCCTGCATACATTGCTTCCCTGATCCAGCCCTACAGCTCGACTCGTAGCTTGAGGTCTTCAGGACAGCACCTGCTGATGGTTCCACGGACCTGTTTTAGCACACGCGGTGACAGGTCTTTTAAAGCTGTGGCACCACGTCTATGGAATGACCTGCCTCTACACCTACGGTCCATGGACTCTGTAGAGAGCTTTAAGAAACACCTCAAAACCCTCCTGTTCAAAAAGGCTTTTTAGTCTCCCACCTGACCCAGGACCACCACAGACTGACTACACTCTATGTATTCATCATAACGTACTCCATGTGTCACCCCCCCCCCCCCCAGTCTCTCTATATCTCTATCGCTCTCTCTTTTCTCCTCCTTTACTCTCTCTCTCTCTCTTTAACCCCAACTGGTCAAGGCAGACAGCCATCCTTCAGGAGTCTGGGTCTGCTCGAGGTTTCTGCTGTTAAAGGGAAGTTTTTCCTCGCCACTGTCACCAATCACAAGTGTTTGCTCCTGAAGGATTCTGTTGGGTCTCTGTAAACTTAATTTGATTCTGATTTGAATTGATAAAGCACTTTGTGACTCTGTCTGTGAAAAGTGCTCTATAAATAAAATTTACTTTACTTTACTTTACTTTATGATGATGTCAGCAAAAGTTAGTGAAATTATTTGGATCCGGATCTGATTCTGGATTTGGTGCGACTTGGAAAAATTCCCCCATTATAAGAGATAGGAAGTGGAT
Organism: Sphaeramia orbicularis; assembly: GCF_902148855.1. Classification (NCBI taxonomy): domain Eukaryota; kingdom Metazoa; phylum Chordata; class Actinopteri; order Kurtiformes; family Apogonidae; genus Sphaeramia; species Sphaeramia orbicularis. The sequence goes on from NC_043971.1 coordinate 51,658,106, forward strand.
GGATGCAATAACTCAGTAAATATAAATGATATCCAGTGTAAATTTCTACAGTCCAGCCCTGATGGGGAGATGACCAAAACATAATGTCCACATGCTGATCAGGATCTTCTTCTGGATCCGGGAACTTACGGAAAATTTAACATGGGCTCTTATGGGGAAAACATTTCAATCGTCTTTTTCTCCGGAACTCCAGTTCTGATTGACTTCAAACTTGGTATACAGCTTCTGTATGATGATGTCAACACAAGGGATTGAAATTTTTTCGATCCGGATCTGATTCTGGATTTGGTGCACCTTTGAAAAATTTACCTTTTATAACAGATAGGAAGTGGATTGATATGATAAATCAGTATCAATGATATCAAGTTGGAATTAGAATTTTTTACAGATCTGATTGGAATATGAGCAAAACATGGGCTATCTCTGTTATATAATAAATACACAGAACTGGGTGAGAATAAATGGCACCTGGATACATTTCCCAAAGCTTTTAATTTGGCCGGTAAGCTACAGGGCCATTGGTCCTATTTTTATTAGTTTTCGTTATTTTCTAAATGCTTAGTTTTAGTTTAGTTTTAGTTTTGTCGTATTCAAATAAATCCCAGACAGGACTCTGCTGCTTTCTCCCAACTTTAGTCTCCATGTTTCCAGGTAGAGTGGGGACCAGAAGACGACTGGAAACCACAAGTGACGAGAAGTGATGGACCGTTAAATATCATACGGTGCCAGCAGCTAAAATTGCTTGAGGGAAATAAATCTATTTCGTATCAATCCGACGTTGACAAAGATGCAAACGAAGGGAATTTTATCCATAATTTTTATACGTTTTAGTTAGTTTTGTAAACACACAATACAGTTTCAGTCAGTTATTGTTTTTTTCTTTTAATTATAGTTTTTATTTATTTCAGTTAATGAAAATGTTTTTACAGTTCTAGTTTTCGTCATTTCGGGGTTTTTTTGTTGTTAACGATAATAATCTTGCTACCTACAGACATCCAGAAAAGAAAATTCCAAAAATTATCAAATGTGGAACTGGGGGTAATTTTTGAAAAAAAATTTTTTATTTTTTTTTGATACACCCTGTATAGTATAAATATAGTGTAAATGTTGTACAAATATAGTATAAATGTATTATTTTTGTCGTCTTATGTTGATAATTTGCTCCAGATCTTTGCCTTTGTGGGTGATTGTGTTGTGTTTTTATGTGTTTTTATTCATTTCACCCCTTTGCTCAGACGGGGAGGGGCTGGCGGAGCTCCTTCGTGGACGCCGTTCCCGTATGGCGAGCCACGCCTCCAGGCTGCGGCTGGAGGACGAGGCCCTGCAGGAGGAGAGCGAGCGACATGGAGACATGGTGTTGGTGGATGTGGTGGACACCTACAGGAACGTGCCTTCAAAGCTGCTGCAGTTCTATAAATGGTAATGACTCCGCTGTGTTTCCAAATGACCTGAACCCCAGAGGAAATCAGCTCAAATGGAAGAGGGGAAGCGTGTCGTTCCCGCAAAACCACTGGATGTGAAAATCACAAGTGCACTCCCTCAGTCAGAGGAGAATGTACAGCTATGAGTCATCAGGTTCAGATCAGAAACACACGTTAGAGTTGAACGAAGGCTGCAGATTCCCTTTGATACGTCTGAGAAACACTGACTCTAATCTGAACCTGAAGGCGGACGATGACGATTACATCAGGACCAAAGATTCGCTGACACTTCAACAGCATTACTGTGGGTTTCATCCAGAAATGAACACATTTCACAGTAACTCAGACTCTACTTCGATCAAAGCTACACGATGGAACGAAATATAGGCTCCTTTCAGATGCAGGGAAATGTGGTTCAAATCGGATTTTTGTGTCCATATGTGACCTGGATCTGATCTGTTAAAGACAGTCTGAACAGCACTAATCTGACCCAGACCACTGTCATATGTGGTCCTAAGTCTCACCCAGACCACTTTCATATGTGGTCCTAAATCTGATAGTTTCTAATGTGACTTCAGTCTGAACATCCAGGTCGCATTTATCCGACCTTTATGTCATTGAACTGCAACAAATGTCCCGGTTGTTGGTCCTCCATATTTCCTTCTGTAAACACAGTGTGTGTCTGTGTGGTCACATATTCCATCAGGACCTCTTTAGTGCATTTGAGTCACTTCAGGGTCACATTCAGTTCAGACTCAAAATTGATAGAAGTTCAATGTGGAATCTGATGGAACACAAAAAAGTCGGATTTCACCCAAAAATCCGAATTGTGCATTAAGACCTGTGTGAACGGAGCCCAGGTCTGGGTTTTGTAGCATAAGAAAGATAAAAGAATAAAATAAGAAATAGAATATATAAAAGGTAAATAGGGTTGAATAAAAACTACCATAGAATATACAAAAAAAAGAATAATAAATAAATTCTTAAGATGTACAAAATTTCACAGTATACAGCAACAGTACAATTAACCCTTTATAGTTCACTCATAGAAATACTCTGAAATTCACAATTTCAACCTCAGTGTTTGATTATATATTTTTATAGTTATTATTACTATTTATTACTATTATGAGTCTGCATCCTGATAGTCCACCTAAGTTTCATTGTACATTTTGTGTAATGACAATAAAGTATCTTATCTTATCTTATCTTATTGGAGGACAGAACAAGACTTTACTTTTTTTTTTTTTAATTAATATGTAAAAAAAAAATCAAGGTCAATGAAGTTACCATATTTGATCCCTTCTGTAAGTGATAAAAAAATATGTATGTATGCAAGAAGTATATACAAAAAATACAAGAAAATCACATGTAAGGTGAAAGGAACCTGTATTTTTGAACATCAGAACCTTCCTTTTGTATTCCCATTAGACCCTCATGCATGCAGGTCCAGACCCTTGTCCACAACCACATGATCCCTTTGAACATCATTCCTTACATTAGTTCCATTACTTCATGGTACTGAACAAAGTAGGTCCACTCACTGTTAATGCACAGGTGGACCTGACAGACCCTGGAGACCACATTGGACCTGACAGACCCTGGAGACCACATTGGACCTGACAGAGCCTGGAGACCACATTGGACCTGACAGACCCTGGAGACCACATTGGACCTTACAGACCCTTGAGACCACATTGGACCTCAGACTGGGGGCTCACTGGAATTGGTGCTGTCGCTTAGCAGAAATTACCAAAAACAGTCACTTGCTCGATAAAAGGTTAAAGTGATTAACACGTCTGTAGATTATTCTGATGAACATTATAATAGATGTATTGACTATTATAATAATAATAGTCTAATAATAATATAATATTAGAATAATAGATGTAATATCTGCAGAGTATGAACCTCTGATAATTAAAGGCAGGTCATTTGATGTGTTTTTTGCTGATAATTTTCCTTATAATTTGGAAACCACACACTGAATATGTTCAAGGGAAGTTGGCATGAAGCACTGCTGTCCTGGGAAAAACAAGGCGTATCCTTAAACAGAACGTACCACATATGTTAAACTGTGTTGAACTGTGGGGGAACGCATATAAAACCAATAATCAAACTATATATACAACAAAAAAAGGCCATTAGACTGGTAAATATAGGATACAGAGACCAGACAAATGAAGTTTTAGTTTAAAACAGCCCGCCTAATATTTAAAGCAAAATATAAATTACCTCCAAATAAAATGCAGAAATAGTTTTCAGACAGAGGAGGAGGAAATTGAATTTACAAGAAAGGATGAGTTTCAGTCCCTGGAGTGAAATGATGGAACAGTCAAACAAATGAATTAAATCATTTTAAAAGAGTTTATAAAATACAATGTTTAGATAAATATAAGGATGAGGAAAAGCAGTTTAATCCAGGACGATAATGTCAGTGTTTAAAGAAAGAAATGTAACTATTGTTTTGTTCCGTTCTTTATTTAAACAGATTAACTTTGTGTTTAAATATTAGTTAATATTATACACTGCTACTTCGTTACAAACATGGCAAAAAAAGCAAATGCTAACATGCCATAAAATAACTGTCAATGTTAAACATGTTTGAAATTAAAAAATCTATCTAAATATGGCTAGCTGTTAGCTTGCTGATTGTAAGCTAACAGCTAGCTAGCATTTCACCATAATGTAACTAATAAGTTGTTAATAGCTTGTTAACTTGTTAGCTTACAAGTACTAAGCTAAAGTGATTAACCTTAGCTGTTATATACATTAATTTTTATCCGTATCTACTTAGAATTAACAGAATGTTAGCTAAAAAGTGTTACATTAGCGTTGTTCATAGGCTATGTGAGTATATGACTGTTATCTGTTAGCATGCCATTTGTAAACTAGCATTAACAGCTAAGAGTTACAGCTAGCGTTCCACCATAATGCAATAACTTGATTAATACTGGGCAAGTATTTTGCTGTTGGAATCACTAGTGCAGTCCCTGAGTCGGAGGAAAATGTACAGATGTGAGTCATCAGGTTCAGAACAAACACTGGACCGAAGCTTTGGTTTGAAACTGTGTGTTATTTACTTCCGTCACCTCCTGCCCTTTATTCTCTGTGGTGTTTGAACTGTGAGATGAAGCAAAGAAAGACAAGTTCAGATTTAATTAAGGTTGCAAATTCCCTCTGATAGGTCTGTGGGAAACGCTGACTTTAATCTGCTGCTGAAGACGGATGATGATTGTTACATCGATGTGGACTCGGTATTAATGAAGATTGACCACAAGGGGCTGAAACGCAGCAATTTCTGGTGGGGGAAGTAAGTAGAAGTGTACCACGGCTTGTGTTTGTGCCTGCAGTCAGCTTGTGTTTACAGCTTCAGTCTAAGCTAAACAGAGCGATGATGATGATGATGATGATGATGATATAACATTTATTGTCAGAAGGAGACATTTTTCTGCATCTCAGCGGCAACATTTACACCATCACAAAAGACAGATTTGTTTACCATAACACTACGGTCTTGTTAGACTATGGGAGTTCAGGGGCCAAGTGAGCCGGACCAGTAAAGTAATAGTTAGTTAGTTAGTTAGTAGGGCTGGGTAAAAAAAATCGATTTGATTGATTTTGGATCGATTTTTTTTTTTTTTTTTTTTTTTTTTTTTAATTTTGTGTAATCGATTCATGGTGGATGGGATCGATTTTTCAGAGCAGGACCGCGAGTAAATGACCCGGAAACTGCCGATGCGGAAACACGGCCGGCTCCGTCTCGCGAGCCCCTCCCGGAGATTTGGTCATGCTCACGATGGTCCTGGCGCAGGAGAAACGCGGAGGAAGGGTGGGAGGTCCTCCCAGCCTCAAACTGGAACCTGCAGTGTGGAGGAACTGGCTGGCAGAGGCGGGTCGCGGAAGCCAGTCGTTCTAGAACTATTAACTTGGGTCACCTGTGGCTGAGGGCGGAGTTAGAGGAATATATGAAGCGGAAATCATGAAGCCCCGCCCACCCTCCCCCTCCAGTGAGTTTCTTGTACCAAGGGCCCAACATGAGTCTGTTTCAGGGGGGTTAAAGCTGGTGTCAGTGCCCCAGGGTGATAGTAATGTGCCTAAGGCTGGAAGCACCAGGTATAAAACAGAATAAAGATGACGAAGAAGTCCGTTCAGATCCACTGGAGAAACATGGACATGTTTGTGTCCTGTTCATTATTTCAGAGCAGATTCATGTGTTTACTGATGAAATGTCATATTGATTTCCTTTCTAATACCAATACTGATTCTGTGTTGCATGGCTGCAGTAGTCAAATAATCAAGTTACAACTCAAAATTGTACTTTGGTATCACTAAATGAATCTGAATCAATCAATTAATACTGAATCGAATCGAATTGCAATTAATCGATTCAGAACCTAATGAATCAAAATCGAATCGATTAAGGAAATTGGCCATGATACCCAGCCCTATTAGTTAGTTAGTTAGTTACAGTCATATATGCCTTTCAAACAACAGAAGAGAGAAATAATACAGTTTGACTGAAAAAGACTCTTATTAATGCTGCCTACTTCACACAGGGTTTCTGCAGGTCATTAAAAAGCATTTAAAGTCATTAAATAGATTTTGTGAAAATTAAGGCCTTAAATGATGTTAAAAAGAATTAAATTCTATGTCCAGAGGCATTAAAAAATTAAATACACTTGATAGAAAAAAGCATTGTTATTCACGATTTATTTTGATTATATAAACATTGAATAATTTTGATCAGAAGTATAGTGTGATGATTGACAGGTGGAACCCTTTAATCGACTATTGTTTACAACCGATACACAAAGTCGCAGCTCTGGATGACTGGAATGCATCGTGCTGTGAGTGTGTTCATGCCGTGGCAAAAAAGCAGAGGGAATATTAGCAAATGTGGGAAAAATGGGAAAATGCAGGTTTCAGCAGAAGTGATTGGAGGAGGAATTATCCAGAACATGGTGAAAGCCTGTAGACGGTAAATGTATAAAACTATATATAAAACTGTATCTGCAGTTGGACATGGGCATTAAATATGTTTAAAGTGGCATCAAAAAGGGCATTAAAAAGCATTAAATTAGATATACTGACACCTGCAGAAACTCTGTTACAGCTTAAGATACACAATACAAGGTGTCAAGTAGAAAGAAAAAATATATATCTATATTCATATAATTTTCTTTTTTCAATTATAGCCAACATATGTACAGTAGTGACACAACGGTTGGAAACAGGCTAGTGTGTGGTTAATTTTTATATTTACCTGTAATAATGCACTCACTGCTGTGTGACTCATAGAAGAACATGACAGCGCACCGTTTGTTTGGAACTATTGAGGCTTACACGCAACATGTGATCACCGTAGTGGTGACATCAAAGCGCGTTGCAACTCTCTCTCTCAATGGCTCTGGAGAAAAGTATAAAACTGGGAAAAAAAACCCAAACCATTTTCTGCTTAAATTAAAGACATGTCATAGTTTTCTACACATGAATCACAGTGTGTTCTGAATAATACTGGTACGACTGTAAACTTTGGACCAGATCCACCACAGGATTACGTGGCTTTTACACTTGATAAGATGCAAAAGTATAGGATGTAATTCTTAAAACAGCCACAAAGTGTCATGTACAGGGATGTAAATGAATGAATATGGATATATTTGGTGCAAATTCAGCTCCTTAATGGAACACAAACCATCTAATTCACAAAAAACAGCGCAAATAACCATCCAAAAATTTGATCACAGATACTTAAAAGTCCAAACATCCATCGACTGCTTTAATCACAAACACTCCCTTTAATAAACACAGAATGTGAGTGTAAACAGCTGCAGAAAAACAACATTAATGAAGCTCAGATCCCTGTGATCCGGTGTTAATGAAGGTTCATCCCTTTGGAGACGCTCATGATCAGGACTAATGATAATAAATCCCACAGATTCAGTGACACCTCAACAACAGGACTGTAGTTTTCATCCATAAATGAACATGTTTCACAGTCACATTAACACCTGTCGATTATTCTGATGGACATTATAGTGCATGTAATATCTACATAATTAAAATACATGAATGTTGGTTTGTGATTGTAGAGAAAACTGAAAATCTGCTCATTTGAAACAGGTAATTTGATGGTTTTTGCTCTATAATGTTCATTATAATTTGTTACAATCAGCATGTTTGTGTTAGAATAATATTAGTGCAAAATCATTAGTGAATTGTTCTTACAAAATAGTAAACCTAGTGCAAACGCAGCACAAGTCACAACATTATAGAAGTATATATATCATATATAAGCAACAGCATATATGTACAATTATACCTATTCATTATGGATTTGTTCTTTGGCGTTTGTTTTATCCAATAAAAGGCTAGTGACATGGATAAAACACAAGTGAAAACACTATTTACATAAACCTGTTTAAGACAAATGTTAATTAAATACAGTTATTTAATTAATTCATAGCCACAACATCAACAGAAAACATTACATAATACATTTCTCAGTGGGAAACGAACAGAATGTTAGCATTTAGCATTGGACGCTAATGTTAGCTATGCTGTTAGCTTCCTGGTTTAAGCTGACATTGCAGTGATTTTTTATTAGTAATAAAGATGTAACACAATGTTCATTAAAAAAACTGTCCAACTCTGGACTCACTGACGTTCGTTAAATATTGTGTCTGTACCTTTTCTGTTAGCTTAGTGGTAGTGACTAAAAATGATTGTTAATACTAGCTGTGAGCTCACCAGCTGTAAGGTAACGTCACACAATAATTTTTTATCAGACATTAAATAAAAATGTAGCACATTGTTAACAAAAATGTTAAAATTTGAAATTACTGACTATATGTATTTCTCCTGTTAGTTTAGTGGTATTAAGTAAAAGTTATGTTTAATGTTAGCTTTTAGTTTACTAGTCGTAAGCTAACAGTTACACCATAATGTAACGATTTCATTCACTTTTATTGTGAAAGTGGTTTGTCTGTTAGCTTTTAATTTTTGAGTTCTAACTTAAAATGATGATGATTTTTATCAGGATCTACTTAATATTTAACACAATGTTGGCTCAGATGTGTTACATTAGCTCAGCTAGTTACTGTATAGGCTATGGATTTGACAGTGATCTGTTAGCATGCTAACTGTAAGCTAACAGCTACCACTAAGATGTGTAAGGACACTGAAAAGAACATGAAGGTAATTTACTGCTATGTGACAGAAAAGGGTGTTTTTCTTCCGTTTCAGATATTTCTGTTTCTACTGCAGTCTACATCCATACTAATAGATTTTTGTCATAAATTATCCTCCTTTTCTGTTTAAAATCCTCCTAAATCTTACACACTTGACCTTTTTAACTGTCAAAGATTCCTGTTTTGTTTGTTTTTTTACTCTGTATGATTATTTATTGAATAATGTTGGGTTTTGGACCAAAAACACATTTGAGGAGGTCATTAGAGGCTTTAAACACTGATGGATATTTTTCATTATTTACTGACATTTGGAAAAGCAGTCATCTAATTGAGAACGTTAGCAGGTGACTCGACAGCGGATGGAACCATTAGTGTTGGTGAAACGCTGTTTTGTTCTGTGGCTGACGTGCACTGAACCGTTAAATATGACTGTGAAGAACAGTGGAATGGAAGCGTCAGGTGAATGTGTGTTATAACTCTGTGTGTTCTGACCCAGTTTCAGGCAGAGCTGGGCCGTGGACTGCATCGGGAAGTGGCAGGAGCTGGAGTACGCCAGCCCAGCGTACCCGGCCTTCGCCTGCGGCTCCGGCTATGTCATCTCCCAGGACCTGGTCCAGTGGCTGGCCAGCAACGCCGGGAAGCTGAAGGCCTACCAGGTACCGCACCCAGTATCATCCAGTTATCACCCAACATCACCCAATATCATACAAACTTCACCCAGTATCATCCAGCATCACCCAGTATCATATGACAGATGGTCAGAGGATGTGGCGTCTGATTGCATATGATGTTTTTAGGGAGAAGACGTGAGCATGGGCATATGGATGGCAGCGGTCGGACCACAGAAGTACCAGGTAAACAACCACAGAAGTACCAGGTAAACAACCACAGAAGTACCAGGTAAACAACCGTAGAAGTACCAGGTAAACAACCACAGAAGTACCAGGTAAACAACCACAGAAGTACCAGGTAAACAACCACAGAAGTACCAGGTAAACAACCGTAGAAGTACCAGGTAAACAACCGTAGAAGTACCAGGTAAACAACCACAGAAGTACCAGGTAAACAACCACAGAAGTACCAGGTAAACAACCACAGAAGTACCAGGTAAACAGACCTTCAGGCCTTTCCAGTCTGAACCTAAAGCTGTTAAAGCAGGTGCACTTTTCACTTCATCACTGGAGCAGCTGCGTTTGTTTTGACACATGTTCAGTCTGAGATCAAAGCTGTTCTTGAAGTGAAATTTGGCTCCGACACATTTTACCCACAACGATCAGATCAATAGAACAGAAAGAGCAGAATATACGATCAGAGCCGGGAATTAAAACGGACACACGCTTCAAACAGAAACAGCCACGTGAGCCACACCCAGGGGGCGTGGAGACGCCGGGCTGCCTGTTGTCATGGCGTTGTGGTGGTGTTGTGTTGGTGTTGTCATGGCGTTGTGGTGGTGTTGTGTTGGTGATGTCATGGCGTTGTGGTGGTGTTGTGTTGGTGATGTCATGGCGTTGTTCTCCTTTCTGACGTTGTGGTTCTTGTGTTTTGTGGTCATCAGGACCCCGGTTGGCTCTGTGAGAAGGAGTGTTACCTGGACATGTTGTCGTCTCCTCAACACTCGGCCGAGGAGCTGCACCTCCTCTGGGACCGGAGGCGGAGCTGTGGAGACCCCTGTGGATGCCCCTGGAGCCACTGACCCAGCCCCCAACAGGAACCTCATCTGGTCCAGGACCTGGAACTGGCCCCTGATCCAGCTCCTGAACCAGTCCGTGATCCGATCCGGGTCCTGGAACTAGACCCTGATTGTGTCAGGGTCCTGGAAGTGGCCCCTGATTGTGTTGGGGTCCTGGAACCGATCCTTGATCTGGTCTGGGTTCTGGATCTGACCCCTGATCCAACTCCTGATCCGGTTCAGGTCCTGGAACTGACCCCTGATCCAACTCCTGATCCGGTTCGGGTCCTGGGACTGACCCCTGATCCAGTCTGTGTCCTGGGACTGACTCCTGAGCCAACTCCTGATCTGGTTCGGGTCCTGGAACTGACCCTGATCCAATCTGGGTCCTAGAACTGACCCCTGCTCCTGCTCCTGCTCCTGCTCCTGCTCCTGATCCAGTCGGATCCGGTCCGGGTCTTCTCTTCCTTGCATCACTGTGGGTAAAGACTCACTCGACACTCGTCTGTGATTCAACGACTGGTTCCAGATTTAATGGTTTAATGTTAACGACCTGCTGATTCGGGTTCGGGTCGTTAATATAAACACACGTTGAAACGTTCGTAGCTTCGGGACGTTCAGCGTCACCTTCAGCTGTAGCTTCACTTCACGACTTTTATCATCGATTTATTCCGTTAAAATCTGAGTGAAATGTTGTAATGGTTTTATTCACACGGAGGTCGACGATAAAAGCACATTTACAAAAAAACGAAGTCTGTGAGATTTAATTCACAAATAAAAAACAATATTCAGATGAGTTAAAGTTTTAGTGTCTGTGGTTTGTAAATTAGAAACTAGATGATAAATTATTTATAAAAGATGGAAAAAGGACAGAAATGAATGAAAAAGTGATTTAATGAGATGAAAATGAGACAAAATCAAGGTAAAACTGGTTTCATGTTTATTATAGTTTTTAAATATTTAATGTTGTGAAACCAAGATTAAAAATATGACAAACTTTTTAAAATAAGTTGAAAAAAGCACATAAAAACTAATGTTAAGGTTTTCTTTGTTCATTTGTGCATATTTATGGTTTATTTTGGTACATTTTTTGTCATTTTTATTTATTTTTTTTATTTTTATTTATTTTTTTTACTTTTGCACATTGTCATTTTCGTTCATGATCTTGATCCTTTTGGTCATTTCCTGTTACTTGTGTTGATTATTTTGTTCATTTCTGTGTTTTTTTTTTTTCTTTTTTCACCTTTGTCATTTTTGTTGATTATTTTATTCAGTTTTAAATGTTTTGTTAAACTTTGCAATCTTTTGCCGATTTGTTAATTATTAAATTTTTTAATATTTTCCTTAATTTTTTGTCATTTTCGTTTATGTTCTTGATCATTTTGGTCATTTTTCTAGACTTTATTTTTTATTTATTTATTTTTTAAAGTTCCTTTTTCATTTCTTCTGGATTTTACAACATTAAATCAAATATAAAAATGGGAGCGATCAGACTTTATTGATCAATTTGAACATTTTAATTCTTATAGATCCTCTTTTATTGATAATTAAACTCATAAATATTTGCTGTATTTTCTCCACTTTTCACTCAGGACGTGTTCATCATCTCTTGTGTCTGATCTGCCCGTTGTCATGGTAACGGTGTGTTTGTTATCGTCGGTCTCCGTGGTAATGTCAGTTCAGAGGGTCATCGTGTACAGTTCATCCTGGTTCTATATGATCATAATTCTAATAATAATAATGATCTAATTCTTCTGATCCTTGACGAGTGTTGGGGTCGTTTGGAGGAAGCGGTTGATGCGCTTCTGTCTCTCTCTCTCTCTCTCTCTCTCTCTCTCTGTCTCTCTCTCTCTTTTGTAAAAGGACGGTCCGTCTCTCTCTTTTCATGGTCTTTGTAGTTTTGGGACCTGCTTTTCTCCTCCAGTTTCTACTGTGTCGTGGTGTCGGTGCCGTGGCCTTAACTGTTTTTCAGGCTTCATGTTCATATTTGACAGAAACAGAACCAACTGGGACGAAGAAGCGAAAACTGACCAAGACTGTGAAACGAAAACAGAACACTTTTATGACCAAGAAACGAACCAATAAAGAAAACGAAAAATAAAAAAAAAAAACACCTGGTTTTATTTGTGGAGTTTGATGGATGTAAATACAGGAGGAGGAGGAAGAAGAGGAGGAAGAAGAGGAGGAGGAGGAGGAAGAAGAAGAGGAGGAAAAGGAGGAGGGCTCATCATCAAATACTAACACAATGTTTCAAAGTAAGTCCTCCTCCTCCTCCACCTCTCGTTCCTCCTTCTTCCTCCTTCTTCCTCCTTCTTCCTCCTTCTTCCTCCTCCTCTTCTTCTTCTTCCTCCTCCTCTTTCTCCTCTTCCTCCTCCTCTTCTTCCTCTTCTTCCTCTTCCTCCTCCTGAATCATTCATGAGTTGCTGTTAAATCACTGTTTCTCATTCAGGGGATTGAAGGATATTCTTAGACTCATCCAGGCTCTGATGGGATCTGAACCTGTACCACAGCTCCGCCTCATCTCCATGGCAACCGCCGCCACCGCTAGTGTTAGGACTGACACTTGATACAAACATTTGCAGAGTGCATCCTGGGAAACACACTGGGATCTTAGACAGTTCATGATCGGACAAACGGGTGAAAACACTGAGTGGATCATGGAGGTTCATCAGCACCTGACCCCGCCCCCCCAGGGGATTGTGGGAGATAATTAATGAGCGGCCGGCACATTGTACAGGATCAGGAATGAGCTCCTGGTGAGGTGGATCATGGGAAATACTCAGTCATGTGACGCTTCTTCAAAGTCAATCAGGGGCAATAGGTCGTCAGGAGCAGAGGGGCGGGGCCTGTGATGTCACAGGCCGAATAGAAAACGCTGTCAAAAAAACACACTGAAAAGAAATGATGTAAAAAAAAAAAAAAAAAAAGGCCACCAGTGAAACCATGACGTTGCTCCGGCGACATCTATGAATAATTCAGTCAAATCCATCGCAACTTTTCCAATTTAATCACAAATAAAGAAAAACAATTTAAAACAAAATTAAAGATTCGCAAAAGATGAAAAATAAAATGTAAAAGTAACACGACGAAGCGAAATGAAAAGACAAACAGAACTAAAGGAAAACGAAGTAAAAAATGGATGAAGCTGCATCTGCAGGTTTTTAGCAGCGGAGGAGAATCTGCTGAAGCAGCTGATGAATAAATAATGTCCACGTTGACGACAGCCAAACATCTGAGGACCAGTCGCTCATTAATTCAGCCTTAAACGTCCACTGGAGTTCAGCAGAACCAGCACCGACCCGCTTCAAACGCCAACGCGTCCACGGACCCAACAGGAAGAACAGCACAAGATAAAGGACCAGGACCGCAGCATCACTGTATCCATGGCAACCAGGAGGCGGGAGAAGAAACTGCCTCCATCCTCTGGACAAACCTGGAGACGCAGCAGGACTCAGACCCGGTCCCGAAGTCCACATCCAGACTCAGACCTGGTCCCGATGTCCATATCCAGCCTCAGACCCGGTCCCAAAGTCCAGATCCAGACTCAGACCTGGTCCCGAAGTCCACATCCAGCCTCAGACCCGGTCCCGAAGTCCAGATCCAGACTCAGACCTGGTCCCGAAGTCCACATCCAGCCTCAGACCTGGTCCCAAAGTCCACATCCAGACTCAAACCCGGTCCAGAAGTCCAGATCCAGACTCAGACCCGGTCCAGAAGTCCACATCCAGCCTCAGACCTGGTCCCAAAGTCCACATCCAGACTCAAACCCGGTCCAGAAGTCCAGATCCAGACTCAGACCCGGTCCAGAAGTCCACATCCAGACTCAGACCCGGTCCTGTAAGTCCACATCCAGACTCAAACCTGGACCAGGTCTGGTACAGGTCTACGTTGCAGACCAGACCTCCAGGGAGGCTGTACTTAAAACACCAGTGTTTATTTCACTGCTTCTTGGAGACAGTTTTTCTTTCTTGTGAATATTCTCATTTGAGAGTTAATTCTTGTACTTTTTACTTTATTTTATCGTCTTGTAGGTTTTATTGACACTTTATTGAAATGTCAGACAGTTTGAGTGTTTCTTTGTGGATCTTTGACGTCAGTTTTTCTCCTGTTTTCTGTTTTCCTTCTCATGCAGATCACTGTAAATCATCAGATGTTCCTTCAGGTTTGAGCTTTAATCAATGACCTGAACGTCGTATTGAACAGACCTAGAGGCGCCGTCTGCACACATGATCCAGGGGAATTACCCACAATGCACTGTGTTCTGATATAAAACCTGTGGTTCACTTTGATATTCACTGATTCAGTACAATTTACAAAGAAAAATGACAATGTGGAATAAAGATGATTCACAGAAACAAATGAACGATTCTGATCACAGAATAATTCAACTTTTACTTTAAGATCCTGTTTTCATAAAAATTAGAAGTAATTTCTATTTAATTTGATAATTAAGCAAGACTAACTGTTGTTTACTTTAATTACTCATCATTTAGAGATGTAAAATTGTCTGCTATTGACATTACTGTTTTAGTTTTTATTTCCATTAACTCAAATTTTCATTATAAATATTAAAAAAATAGAAAACCGTTCCTATGTTAGTGTTTCAGTTCATCACATTATCTATGAATGAACAGTTTAAGACATACACATTTATTTAAAAAAAAAAAAAAAATAATAAAATTATTCATTTATTTTGATGTTGATCAGTGAATTCTGTTAATGAGGTCAATAAAGTTAATTTCTTCTTCACTGGTGTTGGCGTTGTCACGGTAACGTCACATGACCTGTAGTGAAGTCCCGTTCCGATCCCTTCCAGACCCAGACCTGTTGTGATCTGGATCCAGATTCCAGGTTTAGATCAGAGACCAGGACCGGATCTTAGACCCAGGATCAGGTTCAGGTACGGAGGTTCATCAGGTTCAAAGGTTGTTTAATTATTGAAGAAAAATAATCGAACACTTTAAAATGATCATTCTGTTAAATACTGACGTGTTCTAAGGATTTTTACTTTTTTATTTTCTTAAAATATTAATATTATTTTTTATATATATTTTTATTTTTGTGTTTAAAATAATCTTTTTACTTTTTTAAAATATTTTTGAATTAAAATTAATATTATTTCCACTTTAAACTTGTTCTTTTAAAAAAAAAAAAAAAACTACCTTGGCCTTAAATATACATTTCAAATATTTAGTATATTGAGTTTTTAAATGTGAAAAGAAGGAAGAGTTTAAGTAAAGTTTCTCCTTCAGTCCAAAAACATCATTAACTAAACTGATGTTCTTTTTCATAAAAAATTATTAAATTGTAACTGACATTAAAAAGAATCAAACTAAATATTACTTGAGGAAAAAGGAGACAAAAGTTTTATTAATGTGTAGAAATAAAAATGGAAATGACTGAATATGAAACTTGCACTGGTCCTGTAATGAATTAAAATGTATATAATAATAATAAAACATGAGTTCAATATGAAAAACCCAAATACTTTTATTCATTCACAGAAAAAATAAAAGTAACATTGTTTCTATAATTTATTGCTGATGCTGATTATTGGAATATGATGAAAATAAACAATAAATTCAGATTTTATAAATAATGTTACATGTAGATGAAGCAGAACAAAAGGAGGCAATAAATATTTAAAGATTTTTATTGAATCCATGTAAATATTCTGTGAACGTACGAACCTACTGGACCCAGACGGACCAGGAGGCCTGGAGTGGACCCAGGTCGTGGTTTTCACAGCCCGGTGTCAGGTCGACAGTAGAACTGCAGACGGTTCTACAGGATTAGCACTGTGGTGGTCCAGATCCAGACTCAGACCTGGTCCTGAGGTCCAGATCTAGACTCAGACCCAGTCCCGAAGTCCAGCTCCAGACTCGGATCCGTTCCCAAAGTCCAGCTCCAGACTCAGACCTGGTTCTGAAGTCGAAAACTCCCAGAATGCTCTGCTCATTCAGTCTTTCACAGTCAGACACAGAGTGGGTTTATGCAGAGTCAGTGTCTGAGGACGGTTCCGACACCGGGTCGACACTGATCCGGTCTGCGTCGTCCGGGTTTAGAGTCGTTTCTTCATCTTTTCACCAACAAGAAACAAAGCCTGGTTTTTCCAGCTTCATTAAACAAGCTCAGATTGAATCAGATTCATCACAAAACAACAGAAAAGCTTTAAGCTCACAGATCTGAGCATCCAACAGGTCCAGAACCAGAACCAGGTCCTGGTCTGGTTCTGGATGGGTCCTGGAGTCCAACGGAAATAAGGCGTCACCGTTTCATTTCTGGGCAGAAAAATGACAAACAAGTTTATGTTCAGTCCATATTTGATGTTTTTTAATTTTATTTATTAATTTTAATTAATTTTTTCATTGTATTTCTTTCAGAACCAGATCCTCTTCTCAGATTCTGGTGTTTGTTGTTCTGTTCTTTCAGTTCATTTACATTTTATTGCATCTTTTACATCATTTTCAGCCTAAAATGATGAAAAATCTTCCTTTATATTGCAAAGAAATAGTGATAAGGAACAGATGAACTGATCTGAATCTGTTTATCGTGTCATTTTCGCCCAGATCTGAACCGTCTCATGTCTGATTGATTTTAACAGATGTTGAGACGGGCAGGAAGAGGCCTGTTGCCATGGTAACGGTGACATGTGACTGGGTGAGGAGTGAAAACTAGGTTTCCATACGTCGACTTGTTTTCTGTGACCTTCAGTAACTTTATTCATCACAGTCAGTTGACACTCGCTTTATTATTAATGTGACGTGCGTTCGCAGACGTGGACGCACGAAGACTTCACTGAAAATCATCGTCATGGCGACAGCGCATCTGTGCTTTAATCTGGATGATGATTTGGACAAATCCCAAACCGATGTGGATGTGGTTTAAAGCGGGTCTGAGGCGAAACCGGTTTCTCGGCGCCGGTTTAATGATGACGTCAAACGCTCAAAAGGCCACGTTCAGGCTGATCCAGGGTCAGCCGTTTGTTTCATTCACGTTCTCAGCTTTAACGAGTCTGAGACGATTCCACAGTTTTGGAAACAAATATTCAACCAGGACGTCGTCGTCTAACATCTCCTCTGGGTTTAGGTTTCACTGTTATTTCATTGTACGTCAAATATTTCATCTGTCTTTTTTTCTCATAGTTCGACATCAGAAAAACCAGATGTCCTTAAACGCCACATTAATGACAAACACTGACTTACCTTCTTTGACCTTTGAAAAAAATTAAGCGTGACAACAACAAATAACTCTTTTTTCGTCGCTTTTGTCTTCGTTTTCTCTACAGTTATTTCTACCAGAGCGAAAATGTGTCCAAATGTATGAAGAAACAAACACCAAAGTGCTGGATGTGAAGGTTTTTCAGATACAGAAGGATGAGGTGTTCTTAGATACAGTTCATACACACATTTATGGACATTTATAGAATAAATTATGTATAAAATGAAGTCAAACTCAGGCTCACACTCAGTCCTGGATCTAAAACCACACAAACAGTACTTTGGATTTATTTCTCTTTATTTGTCTTTTGTTGCTCATATATCAGTGGGATTGAAAACCAATAACTGTTTATTCAAGGTTTGAGCCTGTTTACCTCCACACCAATACTCTGATCATTATCTGATATAAAAAGTCTGATCTGTTTGATTAGGTAACAGCAGTAATCTGATTACAATAAATCAGATCAACACACCTGGATTTGTCCCAGTCCTCCCATGCAAACAGGTGAATGACTTATTTAGTTCTGTTCCATCTGAACATGTGGAAAATCTATTAAAAATAGTAGAAAACAGAAGTTATGTAGACGAACAGGAGCAGGAGACAATAATGGGAGGTTAGAGTCTAATTTTCATCTGTTTTTAGTGTTATTTTCAGCTGTTTTTGTAACAGTTTTGGTCTTTTTTTATCTGATTTTCATTTAGTTTTTGGCTCATTTTTGTTTGTATTTTTAGCTTGTTTTTTCCTATTCTTTTGTGTTTGTTTTCTTGTCTTGTTTTTCATTGTTTTCGTTCAATTTTCATTACCATCACTACGTACATATGCAAAGAAATCCATCAATTATCATATTCCTGAAGTGCATGTAAACACATCAGATCTGATTATTATAATGATCTGGTTATTACAATGATCTGATTATTATAATCTGATTATTAACCGTTATCAGATTTTCATGGTCGTGCAAACGGGCTTTTCATCGGATCCTTCGATTATTTCGTCCACGTTATTTGTTTCCAGAGCTGTGTGTTGAGGAATGTGTCGGTTGTGTTTGGACAGAAGTGGGAGTGGTGCAGGGTTTGAGTTGTGTACCGGGTCAGTGGTTCTGGTTTTGGTTGTGGTCGGCGGCCTGGGCCTGGGCCTGGGCCTCGGCCTCGCGGTGCATCTGACTCAGCAGTTTGACCAGGCTCTCCAGCTGAGGGTTCCCTCCCAGCTCCCTGATGAGGCGGTAGGCCTCGGCCTCCAGGTCCCGGAGGGTACGGCGGGTGTAGGCGAATGAGCCTACCTTCTCCAGGTAGTCCACGCAGTAACGCTTGACGTCCACATTCTCCGTGCGCTGCCTCAGGATGTTCTGGACCTGGGTGCTCTCCGGACGCGACCAGATGGCGTGGATGGTGGGGAAGGAGAACTTCCCCTCCGTCAGGTCCTCGCAGAAACTCTTGTTCTCGCTGTACTCTTGGGAGCTGAGGTTGGCGTAGTCGTCTCGGATCTGGAAGAAGAGCCCCAGCGCGTCCAGGAGGGGTTTGAGGTCCCGTTTCCAGTCGGAGAACAGCTGCATGAGGCCCACGGCCAGGCCGAACAGCCCACCTGTCTTCTGCAGGACCATGTGGCGGTACTCCTGCTCGGTGGGGCAGGTGTAGGTGTCCCTCCAGTGGATGTCCAGGCCCTGGCCGCGGTGCAGCTCCAGCAGCTGCCGGGTGAAGACGCGCACCGCCTCGGGGTGCTCCAGGGTCAGGACCTTCTCCAGACCCAGGAAGTAGACATAGTTGGCCGAGTTGATGACAGATGGGACGCCATAGATGCTGTGGGCAACGGGGAAACCGCGGCGCAGTTTGGAGCTGTCCTCGATGTCATCGATGAGGAGGCTGGCGTTGTGTAGCATCTCTGTCACCTCGATGATCACCTGAACCGGATGGAGGCAAAGGTCAGATCCACCACAACAATATTTAACTTTAAATTTAACAGAAAATATGAGCGTTTCAAAGTTCAATGATCAACTAAAACGTTCACACACAATCTGATTAGTCTGAACTTACTTTACCTATTTTGTTTTTCATACTGTGAAAAAATCTAAATAAACTCTGCTCAGATGAGATGCATCTCATAGATGCATTTAATAAATGGTTTTCTGTATGAGTTCAACATAAAAACATCCAGGTTTTACTCTTAAACAAATACTTTTATTCATTTATAGAAGAAATAAAAGTAACATTGGTTCTATAACTGATTACTGATGCTGATTAATGGAATATGATGAAAACAAAAGACAACAAAATCAGATTTTGTGAATAATTTTACTTGTTGATAAATCAGAGAATCATAGTCATCCAGATGATTATGTTCATTATTCATTTAAAGATTGTCTTGATTCATTTACTGGTTTATTAAATGTGAGAAAATTTAAAAAAAAAACAAAAAAAAAAAAACACAACACGTCATCTTAGGAGGAAAACCCAACACATTTACATTTAAGTGTGATCAAGTTCCAGAAATAAATGGTTTCACTTGTCATTTCAGATGCTGCTGTTGAACTGGATCTGACCCTAATGCAGGGGTCTCAAACTCAGATCCTCGAGGGCCGGTATCCTGCATGTTTTAGTTGTTTCCCTCTTCCAGCACACCTGACGGTCGTTATCAGGCTTCTGCAGAGCTTGATGGTAGGCTTATCATTTGAATCAGGTGTGTTGGAAGAGGGATACATCTGAAACATGCAGGATAGTGGCCCTCGAGGACCGGAGTTTGAGACCCCTGCCCTAATGAAAGTGAAACCAGGTCGTGTTACTGTTTTTGGACACTAGAGGGCGCCATGTCTGCACTGATCTGCTCCACAGAGGCTGATTCAGCAGATGAACAAATGTAAGTCCAGACTTTGTCCAGAACAGTTTTAATAATGGCATTAACTTAGCGTAACATATGTAATGTGATTGGATGAGTTTGAGGAACTAAGTCACATGATTCAGACATTAATGACCTCTGACCTCATGGAGAAGACCAACACATGTTCAACCTCAGCACAGCCACGTCCTCCAACAGCTTTAATGCAAAACATTCACAACATTAAAACTAAAGAATTCACAAACCATTAAAATAAGAATATTTTTTTTAGTCTCATTTTTCTATAATTTAACTCTTTTCTTCAACTAAGACCAAGACAAAACTCAGCCTGTAAACATGTAATAAGTTGACAGTTATGGTGATAATCCCAGAACAGATAGAAAACAGACAAAACCCACTGAGATGCATCAGTTTCTCTGGGAATAAACCCATTTTTCCGCTTCATAAAACAGATCCTAATGTTCATCTACAGTGAGATCCACCTGAACGGACCCGGAACCACAAAGACTGGATCGGCAAGTCCAAGGAGGGTCCAGACTGGACCGGCCCCCATGAGGCTAGAGGTAAACACACACTAACACCACGATTTAACTACTGGTAACAAGAAAACTCAGCTTCTGATGCAGTTTTTAATCGTCTGCTCCAGTGAAAATGAACCAAAAGTCTGGAAATTATATAATTTATACAAAAAAAACCTTCATATTATCTTGTGGTTCGATCCATAAACTCCTCATCCATGTGACTAAACTAGGGCCATCCAACTAAAGTGGATCAGAACCAGTAAAATAAGAACAGAATAAACTATAAATAACAACAAACTTTTCTGTTTTAGAGTGAAAAAAGTACAAAAATGTTTACATCTACAGAAAAAAGCACGTGTAATTTTAACATCATGTCTCAGTTTACATTTCCACATGTACATTATAATGTACAGATCAGTGGATCTACACATACAAAAAAACATTTGGTAAGTATAAATAAATAACATAAAAATACTGATAAAATTGTGAAAAAACTAGACTGATCTCAAGAAATAGCGTTGCATGTCACACCAGTTATGGCATTTGGTGTGCTATACCTACGCATTTTCAACTTTTTGCACGTTATTCAATGCCATTTAATTGTACATGAATTTACACCAGTTCACATAACCCTAACCCTCAGTGCATGGTATTTGACGCACTCATTCAGGTTGGACAGGGGGATAATAACGGCAGAAAGCTTTTAATGTGTACAGATAATACACCAATTAAAAGTGGTGTGTATATTTACGAGTCATGATATCGCGTTGAAAAAAAAACAGCAAAACTCAACAAAAACACAGTAAAACACACTCGTAGAACACTCCAAAACAGCACCATCACTATATATATATATATATATATATATATATATATATATATATATATATATATATATATATATATATATATATATATTTATATATATAGGTACACACACACACACACACACACACACACACATATATATATATATGTATAAATAAATAAGGGATGCACTGATACCACTTTTTTCCAGACTGAGTATGAGTACTTACATTTGAGTACTTGCCGATACTGCGTACCGATCCTAGTCCTTAATAATCCCATTCCAGTTGTTGGTTCCTTTTGTAAATGTGCTTTATTGTCGTTGTCATTAGTCTGACTGGAACAAAGTGCTGCTGCTGACATTTAATGTGTTGGAATGAGCGTTTCTCAATTAATCCACCAGGGGGCACCGCTCTGAATTAACCATACTGGACAAATACCACGAAGAAGAGGAAAGTTTAATGAGAAGAAGAAAGTCAGTAATAACAAACATGGAGACGACAGAGATAACACTAATGTGATACTAATATTGCAGCGTTTTCTCTGGTAAGGTTTAAAAGTTTAGCTTCAGCAGGAAGAGAAAAGAGAAATAAGTGATAAGTTTCGTTTTCATTTCCGCTGGCGGCGGTTCGCACCGCTCCGTACTCCCGCTGGTATTCTCATTCTGCGTACTCATCCTCCATCACCTGGAAAACAGATGGGATGTACGCAGAGGACGGACAGAACGCTGTGTCCGTATCTGTCTGTGTCTGTAATGTTACTGTCAGTCAACGTTACTTTTATCACCGTCATTTATTTTGAAAAATCTCCACACTCCCCACACATTATTCCACCGCCGCGTACCTGCTGCACTGAACTGTGAATGTCACACGGCCATAAGTGGTATCGGTGCAGTTGTATCGGATTACTTTTACGAGTATACACACTGAGTATCGGAGCTGATGCCGATACTCGTATCGGTGCATCCCTAATCTATCTATCTATCTATCTATCTATATACACACACACACACACAGACACACACAATTATTTACAAGAATTCACCACTAAAACCTTGATAAAACTGTGATAAAAGTAATAAAAATCTTCCATCTCTCTATCACCGACTGCATTCTGCTGCTCTAAGCCCCGCCCACCAAGGTTATTATCGTTAACAAAAACTAATGAAATGACGAAAACTAGAATTGTAAAAACATTTTAATTAACTGAAATAAATAAAAACTATAAAAGAAAAAAAAACGAAAACTGACAAACTGTATTGTGTGTTTACAAAACTAACTAAAACGTATAAAAATTATGGATAAAATTCCCTTTGTTTTCGTCTTTGTCAATGTCGGATTGATACGAAAGCAATTTATTTCGCTGAAGCAATTAAGCAATTTTAGTTAGCGGCACCATACGACACTTCACGGTCCGTCACTTGTGGTTTCCAGTCGTCTTCTGGTCCCCACTCTACCTGGAAACATGGAGACTAAAGTTGGGAGAAAGCAGCAGAGTCCTGTCTGGGATTTATTTGAATACGACGGTGAAGAAGAGAAAAGATACGACAAAACTAAAATTAATACTAAAACTAAACTAAAACTAATTTAGAAAAAAATGAAAACTAATAAAAACTAGCAAACCTGCTCTAAAAACGAATTAAAACTAACTGAATTAGAGAAAAAAAAAGTCAAAACTAAATAAAACTAAACTATAATGAAAAATCCAAAATTATTAGAACCTTGCCGCCCACTTCCACCCCTCCCCCTTAGCCAATGCAGACCTCTACCCTAAAGTGTTCTAGACCAATAGAAAGAACCCAACCTCAGATAAAACATGGTGTTTAGATTCTGTCAGTGGCGTAAACGGTTCAGGGGTTATGATCATTTGAATGACGGTGGCGCCGGAGACATGATCGTCCACAAAGGGTTAAAAACAAGGAGGTCATGGAGCAAGAGGACGTAGAAGTACGAGAACTGAGAAGATGTGATGTTCAAACTCGTAGAATTAGTCAGAAAACATCCACCATCTATGTCTCCGTGACTAAATCCTGGTCCCGGTGGTTCCTCCAGATCCGGACTGTCCTGGTCTTCGTGGACCAGGGGAACCCACGTTGGGAGTTTCCTGGTTCTCGTGGACAGAGATTAAAAAAAAACAAAAATGTTGGCAGATGAATGAGCCTGAGAGCACCGCCACCGAGCCTCCATCCATCTGAAGGCTCGGCTGTTGCCATGGCAGCCACTCCACCACTTGGCAGCGGCGCTAATGATGAGGAGAGCGGTGGGTTCAGCGGGAGTTTACGGCGCTGCTACACAGCGAGAGACGGCGTTGGTAACGGGAGGGAGATTGAACTCTGAAAGTCTGAGTCCATGGCGGCGAGAACCAGGACGAGTTTGAATCTGAGGGAAAGACGACACAGTGATGCGGATGGAGGCTGAGGCAGGAAAACGACAAACGAAAACACACCGCATTTTAAAGGATGATGTAAACTCTACTGACGTTTACAAACTGTAAACCAGGGCCGTCAAACATACGGCCCGTGGGCCAAAACCAACCGCCACAGGGTCCGATCTGAGCAGAAATGAAAAAACCACACTGAAGATATTAATAAGTGTTAAAGTCCTGTTAGTTCAGGTTCTACATTCAGACCAATATGATCTAAAGTGGATCAGAACCAGGAAAATAAGAACAGAATAACTGATAAATAATGACAAATATTAATCTGTCTCTGTTTTAGTGTAAAACAGTGAAATTACATGAAAATATTTACATTTACAAACTATCCTTTAACAAAAAATGTGAATAATCTGAACAAATATGAACAAAATTAAATGTCTTCATATAAATCAGTGTAATTGGACCAAAATTTCTGTGATGATGCACTTGCATCAAATGATGCACATGACAAAATTTTATTTAGAATCACCAACCAAATTAAAAAAATAAATGAATAAAATAAACTGTTGTTAAATAGTACTACTCTCGTCATATGAAAAACGGTCGTTGACGAACATATTTCATCTTGTCTGACGAAATTAACACTATTCCACTCAGTATTTAACATCCGGGTTGACAGGGTTCATCTCTGTGAAGTGATCATCCTGGTCTGAGGACAGCACCCCCTTACAGCGCCCCCTACAGTGTCCCTTAGAGCGCCCCGTTACAGCACCCCTTGCAGTGCCCCCTTACAGCGTCCCTTAGAGTGCCCCCCTACAGTGCCCCCTGCATCTCCCCCTGACAGCCCCCCCCCCCCCCCCCCCCCCCCCGGACTCACCTGTAGTTTGTCCTCTGGAACGTTCAGCCAGTGGTTGAAAGCCTGGGCCAGCTTCGTCCTCACCTGCTTTCCTACAAAACAAGAAACTAGAGCTGAAGCATTGCCGGCGCTGAAAGCCTCACATCTGGGCTGACATTAAGCTCCGCCTCCATCGCCTCCAAGGAAACGGGGGTTTGGGGGAACTGCTGGGTTCCGCTGATACCAGCGTTCCTGCTTTCATTTCTATTACATGGACACAGATGGTGGGTGGGAGCTCCGATTTCCCACAGAAACAAAGCTGACATTTAGTTTTTCAGAACACACTGCATCCTATTGTCACGGCTTCAGTCGGGAAATTAACGGTAACGGACACTCTGATCATGGATGGGCCAGTGGACATGGAGATGGAGGGTCTGATCCACAACAGGAACCAACCTCCTCAAACTGAAGGTCTGGGGGTCAGTCGGGTCCTCAGGGGGGCGCTGCAGATCTGACCGACCCACCGCCACCACAGACCAGTTCCACAGGAAACACTGACTGTGGTGTATAGAAACATAGAAGAACCACAGTTTATACCCGTGAATGGGATGAGAATTCTGTCACAGCCACTTTAGGATCAGAAGAGAAAAAAACTCAAAATATTCTAGCATTAACAAAAAAAAAAAAATCATATTCTCTGTGAATAAAGTGGTCTATATATGAGTAAAACTACATGGATATGAGGTTCACATCTAGTACTGACATGTTTTAGATTCAACAGATCCTCCAGGTTTTCATTTTCATTAATTCATTTCATACTGAGCTCAGAAAATAAACCCCAAACTGCACCATTTTCATTTTATGTTTACTCGTCGATGTTCTCCTGAGGTGAGCCTGACTTCCACCAACCAAACCCATAGATCCAGAAACTCAACTGGACCCTGTCTGGACTCACACCAAACACAGACGCCATTTTTCCACGTTTTTCTTTACGATCTTGGTTAAAACACCATCAACTCCTTTTAAAATCCTGTTTCTTTAAAGCAGGGGTCTCAAACATGCGGCCCGGGGGCCAAATGCAGCCCGCCAAAGGTTCCAATCTGGCCCGTGGGATGTTCTTGCAACGTACAAAAAGTCCACAGTCTTGAATTGAATTAAGCAAAAAAAAAAAAAAAAATTAGCTTGAATTAAGGAAAAAATCTTGAATTAAGCAAAACAAAATCTTCAATTAAGTAAAAAAATCTTGAATTAAGCCAAAAAAAATCTCAAATTTTGCAAAAAATCTTGAATTAAGCAAAAAATCTTGAATTAACAAGTTTAAATTTTTGTCTTCGTTTTATTGCAAAAAATAACATTAAATTATGAAAATATTTACATTTACAAACTATCCTGTAACAATTAAATGTGAATAACCTGAACAAATATGAACAACCTGAAATGTCTAAAGAAAATTCAGCACAATTTGAACTCTTTTCTGCCTGTTCCTCAGTGTTTAGGTGTCTTTGTAGATCTGATCCATAATGCACATGGACAAATGAGACGTTGAGGCAGAATATTGTAAAAAAAAGACAAAAATTTGGAGTTGTCATTATTTATAGGTTATTCTGTTATTATTTTACTGGTCCAGCCCACTGCAGATCAAATCGGGTTGAATGTGGAACCTGAAAGAAAATGAGTTTGAGAGCCCTGATTTAAAGCGTCATCATGGAGGACTTTTAATTCATCACATTGTTTGTGGCTAAATGACACAGTTCAGCAGCGGCAGGGGAAACATCCCACCAAGGACCACCGAGACCCTCAGGGCTGGTCCCACTGACCCCAAACAGGAGGCAGGGCTTAGTTCCTGTGGCCAATCACAGCTGCAGACGGGAATAAAGGCGTTTTCTGAACCAACTCCACCATCAGGAGGTTTAATCATTATCTATCGATTCTTCTCTAAACTGTTAAACTGAAAACCATCGAATTAGAGCCAACAGAGTAACAGTGTTAATATAGTGAGAGCTGACAGATACAGAACAGAACCAGATTCAGTCAAACAAACAGGAGTGCCTCATCTTCACCTTTCACCTATGCCCCCCCCCCCACCCCCCACCCATGCTACGGTCACTGTCAATGGGATTCTCATACCTGGGAGCTGCAGTAGGTACTTGTATGGTTCCAGTAGAATCCGTTCAGATGCTGCTTCCGACTCGCCGTCCATTATTCCACGTTAATCCGACCCTGGTGAAAGTAAACAGATATAAAACATATGATGATTCAGACAGATTCTAAACAGCTCCAGTGACCTACTTTCATCTCCAAAAGGCTGATTTTACATCCTTATTAATTCAATTCCATGACTTCTCCGAATATTTTGATGGTTTTATCTAATTTACTGTACGACTGGGCAATAAAATAATAATAATTGTTATCAGATCATATCTGTGTAAATCAGTCACTACAATTATTGTAATGTAACGTCATAAAGCTGTAAATGTGATATTCAATGTTTTATATTGATTTGACAATTCAAACAAATTACAATAAAACTTTAAAACGAAGATTTTATCATCATAGTTTTCGAGATCTCAAATGTTATCACCATAAAAAAAAAAACTGTTTAAAACTACAAATAAATGAATCAGAACTGAGATTTCACAGATTTTTAAAGATTATTAAATCAAAATGCAGACGATGAACAAGATAAAAACTAAATCAGACAAGTGTTTGTCTTTTTTTGCATCATTATATTATTTTTCACCTGGTTTTCATCTTTTACAAATAATTTCAGATGATTTGACCAATTGATTCTTCATTATTGATTTAATTTATTTATTTATTATTAGGGACAATGCGGTGAAACATAGTGGACACACAGAACAGCTGATGTTCTTCACTAAGAGTACATAGCATTTAGCGAACTGGCAGCTCCTGTCTGCAGTTGGTCTTCTTAAAATACATTTATAATATAATTTAACCTTTATTTAACCAGGAAGTCCTTTGAGATGAAATCTCTTTTTCGAGGGAGACCTGTCTTCTGTTTGGAGTGAATCCCTGCTTTTATAAATGAGTTTCCTTTGCACAGTCGTAAACAAACAAATAAAACATTTAAGGACGAGGTATTGACACAAACATTTTTGTAGCTCCTACTTTTAGTTTTTCACTACAATGGAAAATCTTTGAAACTAAAGTGTCTCAGTAAAAGAATGTAAATGTAATTATTTTAAGTCATGTAAACCGGTGAAGAAGGCCAAAGGTCACCACTGGGGTCACATGACCCATGGATCAGCTCTGTTGGTGTTCAGTCAGATGGTGATCAGTGAACATTATCTCTGACCCCAGACGACCCTTCAACAGAAAAACCAGCTGATTGAACACTGATAAACAGCCGTTTCCTCATGTTGTTAATTCTGTTTCCAACCGCACACTGAGCGCTCAGTCCAACCTGAACGCAGTCAGGGGACGGCGTTCAGGGCTGTTGAATCGGACACCGTGGATAAGGACGTGACTGCTTTAACAGATACATAATTTACACAGAGGACAGAGAACGACAGCAGGATAATGACTGTCAGGATAATGAACCTAAACACCACAGACAACTATGACAACCGCCGAGAAACAGAAACGGATGATTAAACAACAATCACCATGGGCCTCATGTATAAAGACTTGCGTGGATTTCATACTGAAACCTGGCGTACGCCCAAATCCAGAAAAGTCCGAACGCACAAAAAAATCCAGATGTATATAACTGAGCGTACGCCCAAATCCAAATACACTTCCTTTATCCATCCCAATCAGCGTGGAATTGAGCGCATATGTTGGAGTACCTGACTCCTCCCTCTCCATGCCCACATTTAAATATGCAAATCAGTATAAACGGGGTCTGCAGGTGGGATTCCCTCTGGGATTCCCCTGTCTGCAGGATCAGATGATGACGTCAAGGTGGACGTGAAGCAGAGGCCAAAACAGGCGGAAGGACAAAAGAGACGAACTGAGACTGTTTGAACAGAAAGTTGACGATATTGTGGGTGACACTTTTCTCACAGGGCTGACGCGGATCAGCCCCAAGGTAAATATATATTTAGCATTTGTGTAAGTCACACATTAGTTCATTCTACGGGTCATACAATAGTCTGATCACAGCCAAACTAGATAAAGGTTCATGTGTGATCATGACAGGAAATCAAAGAGGAAATCATAGACTGTGACTCATGTTTAATCACTCAAATTATTATTTTCCAACAATGAGACAGAAGACGGTCAGACACAGTACCATCCTCCTGTCACAGAGGCATCCTGTTGCCTCCCCGGTGTTAGCCGGTCCTCCGGTCCGCCACAGCCCACTGCTGATGCCCGGCCGGCCGGTGTCCAGAACACCTGCATGGGTCCGAGCTGACCCGAGTCAGAACAGGACATCGTGAGGACAATCAGCGGAGTCAATGAGCGACTGGACTGACTAATAAATGTTCTCACAGACATGAAGACTACATTAAATGCATTTATCAACCAATGCATTTTGGGTCCTTGTCTCTTTATATGGTTGTTGCTTAATGTCTTCCCAGGTAGGATTGGCATTGTTGGATACAGGGTCTAATTGGTTCTGGTTCTGGTGGTGGATGTGCTGCTCTTGCAGTAGGATGATGTGCCAGTGTGTTTATTGTTCATCTGTGTATCTCCGATGTGCACATCAATCGGAGGAATGACCTTTGTTACATTATTAACAGTTTCTCAGTGTCACCTCTAAGTGTCGCCAAAGGTTCCAAAGCACTAGAAACGTGCGTACGCCAGCTGTGGAGTTGGCGTGAAGGACCGCACATTTCCACGATCATTTCAGTCTTTATACATCTGAACGTGAGCGTGGAAAAGGGCGTACACCAGGTTTTTGTGCACACGCACGCTTCATACATGAGGCCCCATGTCTTTTATGTCCAAAACAGACCCAATGTGTCTGAAATGGACCTAATAACATAGAAACTAAGGTCCAGAGTGGATAAGTGTGAACAGTGATTTGAATTGGAAAACAGCCTCAATAATATAAGAACCTGATTAAAGCCCAGAGTCAAGTCTGGATCATTATTGTGTTCATTTGTCAACTGGAGACCAGCAGCTTTAAAGTGTTCCAGTACTGGTCATGTTTACAGCATTCACTGTGCTTTGATCACCACTTATAAGGTAGAGAGCAACAAATTAAGTTAAAAAAACAAAACAAAAAACACCATAAATGCACCAAACTGGACCTTTTTATTATGTGAATTACACACATGAGCAGGGCCTATGGGGGGGGCAGAGCCTATGGGGGGGCTGAGCCTTTGGGGGGGCAGGGCCTATAGGTGGGTAGGGCCTATGAGGGGGGCAGGGCCTATAGGGGGGTAGGGCCTATGGGGGGGACAGAACCTATGAGGGGGCAGAACCTATGGGGAGCAGAGCCTTTGGGGAGCAGAGCCTTTGGGGAGCAGAGCCTTTGGGGAGCAGAGCCTTTGGGGGGGCAGAGCCTTTGGGGAGCAGAGCCTGTGGGGAGCAGAGCCTTTGGGGGGGCAGCCATTACGAGTCATAAGCACCTGTGGCAAGGTTATAATAATTTTGGATTTTTCATTATAGTTTAGTTTTAGTTTTGACTTCTTTTTCTCTAATTCAGTTAGTTTTAATTCATTTTTAGAGCAGGTTTGTTAGTTTTTATTAGTTTTCATTCTTTTCTAAATGCTCAGTTTTAGTTTAGTTTTAGTTTTTCATATCTTTTATCTTCCTCGCCGTTGTATTCAAATAAATCCCAGACAGGACTCTGCTGCTTTCTCCCAACTTTAGTTTCCATGTTTCCAGGTAGAGTGGGGACCAGAAGACCACAAGTGTCGGACCGTGAAGTGTCATATGATGCCGCTAGCTAAAATTGCTCGAGCAAAATAAATTAAAAATAAATCAATTTCATATCAATCTGATATTGACCAAAACGAAAACTAAGGGAATTTTATCCAGAATTTTTATCTGTTTTAGTTAGTTTTGTAAACACACAATACAGTTTCAGTTAGTTATCATTTTTCCTTTTAATTATAGTTTCTTTATTTCAGTTAATGAAAATGTTTTTTCAATTCTAGTTTTCGTCATTTCATTAGTTTTCGTTAATGATAATAACCTTGACCTGCAGTTGTTTCCAGGTGATGCAGTACTAGTAAACAGGCAACAGTTTGAGCAGATGAAGTGGAACATACGTGTTCATGCTTGTTGTTTGTGCAGCTGTTAACTCAACACTCCACCATTGCCCTAGAGACGAGACCCAGCACTGGGCGATAATGTGTCATCGTAGACTGGTGTCTGGTGCACGGGGTCAGGGACCAGTCCACTACAGCCCAGGTAATGGGACAATACAACCAGTCTACGTCACTACCGGTGCCACTGTTGCTGAACATCTCTGACTGACGGAGCAGTGATTTAGTATTCACACGTACAGGACAACAGGCAAGAACGGAAGTTACCGAACAGAACCGCTAGGATTATATGTGATCTTTGGAGACAGTTAGCAATGAAAATTCACAACAGGTACACTTTAATCACAACAAATAACACTGCTCTACAATGTCTTAGAAAAGATCTGCTTCAGACATGAAATGTGCTAAATCTTACATACTTTAATAAGACGAATCCGAAAAGAAATGACAAAAGTGCTGGTTAGCTCATGTTTTCCATATATATGATGCTATGTTATTATACATATGTGTTGGTTTATGTACATTCATACAATGGATTTATAAATGTTCCACTAGAAAGAGCCTGTAAAGGAGTGTTTTTCAACCTTGGGATTGCAACCCCACGTGGGGTCGACTGGAATTCAAATGGGGTCACTTGAAATTTCTGGTAATTGATAAAAAATTTTAAAAAATTAAAAATTAAAAAAAAAACTTACTAAGTAAAAATATATGGTGAGTTGAGAGAGACAATCCCAATACATAAAAAACAAGACAAACTCTAAAGCTGAAACTGAAGCACTGTGGTACTGTTTCCCTTTCAAATGTTCATTGTGGTCAGTTTCAGATGCTGCAGCTCTTTCATAATTCATAGTTTCAGTTCTTGTTTGTTCAGTATTAATTGTCAGCCTTGTAAATCCAAGCTGGACTGACTGTACATATCCTGACCAAGTAAAATAAAATTCACACAATCTACACCTGGTTTTTCTGCCTCTGTCCATAATAATATACATTACATAGACTAAATGTGTCTAAAATTAACATTTATTTGCAACATAGTACAGCAAACTATTACATGATCAAAAACAAATTAATTTTAGCAAAAAAATGTCTCAGTTTTGAATGTCTGGGGTCACCAGAAATTTGTGATGTTAAAATGGGGTCATGAGCCAAAAATGGTTGGGAACCACTGCTGTAAAGTGAATGTATTCTAATGTGCAGACACTGTTTTGAGGTAGATCTGGGAGCTCTGAGACAAACATTACTTTTAAATAAAACCCATTCTCTCATTAATTCTCTGAATTTCACATTTT
Source organism: Sphaeramia orbicularis (assembly GCF_902148855.1). Taxonomy (NCBI): domain Eukaryota; kingdom Metazoa; phylum Chordata; class Actinopteri; order Kurtiformes; family Apogonidae; genus Sphaeramia; species Sphaeramia orbicularis. The sequence continues at coordinate 51,690,449 of NC_043971.1, forward strand.
GGCCCAAGACTGAATCTTGGAAACTACAACCAACTAGCACTTTTGACTTAATTTTTCTGTATTAGTGACTCAAATTCAGTAAAGTTTAACTATTTTAATTCTGGAAGCATTTTACTTGTAGACCAGTGTAACCTTTCAATCATTTACTTATTTCTTATTTTTCTAACAGTGTTGAAGGTTCTACCTGTAGATCTATGACATGCTCTGAAATGTGTCAGAAGGTGATTGGATTTGCAATTTGTGTTTTTATTCTTTTTTAGCATCTTAGATTTTTCATTTCACTGTGAAACTTATTGCCTGGTTGCGGTTCTATGAATACTGACAGGTCAAAATGTATGCACGTGTCTGTCATATGCTGCTATGAAGGTTTTGCATTTGTTTGTTTGACCCTAATTGTTTGGACATCCAATAAGGCAGGGTAACTGTGACCTGAATGACCCTTTGGGGATTAACAAAGTAGTCTGAATCTGAATGTTTTGAGTTCATGTAAAAAAATGATAATAACAATCTGAATAATTTGGCCATCTACTATCTTCATCTTTAACTCTGATAATTGTCAGTGTCATTATTATATTAACTCTATGTTACACTGGTCTACAAGTCACATGCTTCCAAAATAAAAGTAGTTTAATTTTACCATGTGTGAGTCACTGATAAAGACAAATTAAGTCCAATGAGAGAATGGGTTTTATTCAAAAGGAATATTAGTGTCAGAGCTACAGATCTACTTCAAAACACTGTCTGCACATGACAATACATTCACTTTACAGGTTCTATCAGTAGAACATGTATAAATCTATTGGATAAATGGACATAAACCAACATATATGTGGAATAACACACCATCATATATATTAAAACATGAACTAACCAGCACTTTGGTCATTTGTTTTCTGATTCATCTTATAAAAGTATGTCAGATTTAGCACATTTAATTTCTGAAGCAGATATTTTCTAAGACATTGTAGAGCAGTGTTACCTCCCAGACCTGGAACAAACCCAGGCTGTAAATATGAGCTGATAACGGTCTGTAACAGTGAATAAACTGATTGAGGTTAAATGACTGTGGGGTTTTCCTGAGGTTTTCAGGCGCTTTAGGAGCCATCTCAGTTTGTGGAGGTGTTTGGTTGAGCTAAACGGGGATGTGGGCATTTTCAGTTAAAAATACCCACAGCCTGTGTACAAAACCTTGGAAAATCTAGAGCAGATAATAAATAAATAACAACCAAAAAGTATAAAAATAAATTGGTCTAAATAAGTCAACTGGGACAAACGCTTACATGTGGAACACGTCTGTTAGTTGGTTGTGATCCTCTCCACACTGTTTTTACAGTCATTTGGCCTAAAGGTAAGAATTGACTACGACAAAATAATAATACTATTAATAATATGTGCCACACAAACAATTATTCCTGTACAATCAACTTATTACTTCATACTTGACAAAACTCAGCTTCTGAGTGACAGTATTTTTTTTGTCTATTCTATTTGGAACATGTTTATGTTAGGTTTTTTTTTTTTTTTTTTTAAATTGTAATGCACTTTTCGGTCGTGTCCATCCTGTTTTCATCATATATGTGACTAAACAATGACAGAAAAGACTCATATCCTTCTCATCTTACCTTACAACATTGTTGAGTCAGGTATAAACAGGTTTAAATCATGACTTAAAATCTGACCAAAAATGACCCTTGGATTGTACCGTTATTACACATGCCAAAGCTTTAATATGGAGTAGAGATGCACTGATATATCAGCCGGTATTTTCCAATAAACAACCAAATAAGATGTGGTTTCACTGATGGCACTGGTACATATTTATCTGTTATCTGTACTAGTTATTAATAGTTACACAAGTAACAGCAGTTGTAGTGTTTATCCCGCTCTCTTTAACCCTTTAACTGCTCATGTCAGTGGTCTGTCCTCCAGTCAGGGTCTGCTCCAGGTTTCTACCTGTTAAATGTAGTTTTTCCTTCCACTGTCACCAAGTGTTTACTCCTGGAGGATTCTGTTGGTGCTTGTGAACTGATTTAAGAGTCTGGCTCAGACCAGCTCTACATGCAAAGTGTCATGAGATAACTTTTGTTATGATGTGACGCTTTATAAATAAACTTTGATTGACTGATGTTAAAGTTAATTGTTTCATGTGTGAATTTGTGCTCATTCAAAGATGATTTAATGAAGGACTGAAAGTCTTCTACTTGCTTAAATTCATCTATTTTTGTAAGTTTTTTTTTTTTTTTCCCCTCGACCAGTGAGCATTCTGAGGAGTCTGCCTTTGGCCAACCTTGTCTTTCCTCCATTTCTCAACAAAACTCTGATGGAATTTTTCATGAAAAACACTAATTCTAACATTCAGTAGCTGTATAATTTTTGTTTTTTTTAACCAGTGGAAATTTTACTTCACTGATGTGGTTTTTCCTTCTTCAGCACCAAAAAAGTTTAATACACCGATTCTGAACTTCTTCAAGACCTGTGACATCTGTTGCTGTCTTTGTTTTGTTCAGCTGAAATATTCTTCTATTGTTTTATGATGAAGTGACAGTACAGCAGATTACTTACTATACTGTTTTAACACAACAACTGTCATTTTATTCAATAATACCTATTAGGATTGTTCTTGTATGATCAATATGGAAGCAACTCTCCCTCATGAGTCAGGGAAACCCTGTTCTACAAAATGAAGACATATTAATTCCAAGGAACAAAAGGTGGATAAAAACAAAGTAATTAACAAAAGATCACAAAGTTATAATTTTAAACATTAGTGTTGACTCTCAATATTATGTTAGTAACAGTTTAAGGAATTATGAGGAGTCCAAGTCTGTCCACTCTTCTGCCTCCTCTATTTCTCAACAAAATTGACAGAATTCTTCAAAAATTCTTCAAGACCTGCCTCATCTGATTCTGTCATTGTCTGACAAATACTCTCTAAATGTATTCAGCTTCAGTTTTCCTTTCCTGGAGTAACTGTACAACAGAATACTTATTATACCGTTTTAACATAACTGTCATTTTCTTCATTCCTGAACTTTAGGATTCTTAAAACATGTTGCTTGTAAAACTATGTGCCAGTTTAAGGTGTTGTACATATGATCAGCTTTGTTTCATGTCTAAATGATATATAGAACTTAATTACCCAGGAATAAAAGGTAGATAAAAATAATTTCAAAAATGACAGTACAATTAATTATTATTATTATTATTATTATTATTATTAGTGAAATTTTATATAAACTGTTATTTCAGAATATTTCACATGTCCTGTCCGTCAGGATAGACTTTAAAGTTCTGTTGCTGGTCTATAAAGCTCTGAATGGTTTAGGACCAAAATCCATCAGTGAACTCCTGACTCGGTATGAACCCACCAGACCCCTCAGGTCATCTGGATCCGGTCTAGAATCCGAACCAGACATGGAGAAGCTGCATTCAGCTTCTATACTCCACACGTCTGGAACAAACTTCCAGAAAACCTCAGATCAGCTGAAACACTCAGTTTATTCAAATCCAGGTTACAGACCCACCTGTTCTCAGCTGCATTTGAATAGAGTTTTTATTCTTTTAAGCTGAAAGTTTTTATCTGTTTTATCTGCTTATCTGTTTTATCTATTTATCTGATTTTGTTTTGTTTGTTTGTTTATCTCATGCCTATACTTTTTATTGCTTGTGCTATAATGCCTTTAATATTTTATATAAAGCACTTTGAATTGTCTTGTACATGAAATGTGCTATAGAAATAAACCTGCCTTGCCATGTGTTAAAGTTAAACTGTTTTTAAATCGGAGGTGAAAGTCCTCTCGTTACATTGGCATATCTTATAGACATAATATTAATACCAATAAGTGTCAGTGTCTGAGAATACACCCTGAATATCTGCTGTTTAATTGTCAGTGTTGTTGTGACCTGGCGTTGTTTTTCTTTCAGTTGATGTAACTCCACCCACCTCTGTCGGCTGCCTCCTCACTGCGGTCCGGTGATGGCACACACCGCTAGGTCGCTAGCATCGGCTAACATAAAGCCTCCGCCCCTCCACATTCGATCATTAATTTCTATTTCAGCATAAAATCACTTTCGGTGAAAGGCTGATCGACTAAGGCACACGATACAGTTGTCAGGTCCCCGTATTCTTTGTCTTTCAGTGCCTTATGAAACTGTCCAGTCGGCTACATGCTAATCTAAGCTACACAGTAGTGACTTCCGCGCTTTGTACCGAAACTGCTCGAGACAAGCTAATTCTGATGAGCTACATATATACGGCTCGGACTGCCACAGAGCATGCGCAGAACCAGGTGGGAACGTAACATGGGTGCCGTTTTCTATCACAAGCTGAAATGTACATCCCTCCCTCTCCCGGTGGAAATAATATGAACTCGCACGAACACAGCACGGCTGCGTCGGACCAGACTGTGACTCATATCAAACGCACATATACATGCACATCTGGGGCTTGTAGTTTTTTGGTATTTTCTCCTTAGTATTGCGATAACCACCCAGTAGATTTACTTAGTTCATCTTCCCATAGATATTTTTCTCCCGGAGTAGCCAATCATAAAATAGTAAGGCGTTCCGCTTGGCTAGATTGTCCAATCGAAGAGCGTAATGGCAGCGAAGGCGGGAGTTAAATTCGCGTCAATCACTGTGTCGGGGCGGGGAGAGGATCACAGAGGGAGCTCGAGCTACAGGAGCAACTCGAACAGCAGAGCTCTGCGACCACTTTTACCCATCCGCATCCGACATCAACCGGGCCAACGGACGACGCTAAAACCTGTCAGATTTCCCACATAAATGTTCCTATGGATTACTAATACACTTTGGACGAAAAACGGGAGTGTTTCTCAAGTTGACAGCATAGGTAAGTGTGCTTTTTGTCGCTGAAGCCGTCGCTATTTTGAAGCTTTTCCTCCGCTCGCTCGTCGCTGCTATGAAGCCAACCTTGACGTTAGCTAACTTGTTAACTAATGCTGTGATGTGTTTGGGGGCTTTTGGGGAATGAATGAATTAGGCGATAAGACAGCGAGTAAACCGAGGAGAAAAACTTGCTCGGATGTAAAACAAAGTTAAGCTGTGTCCGACCGAATTAAGCCGATGAGCGCGGTGAAAGGTTATGCTACGCCGGGGTTGAATAGTTTGGAGCCCGTGGACGAGCAGCGACCGGAGTGTTGTGTTGTTGAGCGGAGGAATCCTCCGAACGGCTGCCGTCGAGCTCCGTCCGCCGCGGTGTCCCCCCTCAAAACCCGACAAAAGTGAGATTACACGACCCGGATACCGCCGCAGGATGGGGCTAACCGGGGCAGTCGAACAGGTAAACTGCATTGTCAGGCTTTTCTTTTGTGCGGAGCGTCGTTAGCTCCTCCGGACGGGTTCCCTCCTCGGCCGTCTCAGCATTTTGTGGCTGTTTTTTCCACATCCGAGCTGGACTATTTTCTTCTTTTATTTTCTGTTATTGTCGTGCGGTGTCGGAGCCCGGGTCCAAATGACCACGGCGGCGGTCGGAGGGACTGCTGCCGCCGAGCTCGGACCCACTGTGCGTGTTGTGTGTGTGTGTGTGTGTGTGTGTGTGTGTGTTGTTGTTGTCGGTCAGTTCTCCAGCAGAGGGTCGGGGGGTTTGTCTGGGGGTTTGTCTGACATTGTACCACCGTCCACCAGCCACAATGAGGGCTTCGACCTTGGCTCCCGCTTGAACAATGAAGCCGTGGAGGTTTTTTAATGCGGGGCTGTGAGTCTTCATCAGGCTTGACCTTGTTGCGAAGCGTTTCGTCGACGTGTTTCTTTGTCACTCATCAACCACTCCATTAGAGAACATTCTGTATCCGGGGAAAGTGACTTTAATCGGGTCTGCGGCTCCGGTTCGGACTCCCCCGGTGCTCGGTGACATTTTACGCAGCGTTGTGCGTTTTTGGAGCCCGTGTTGTGGCCGTAACCCGTGTTGTTATGGCTCTATTTTTGCTGTCGAGTGCGTTCCGTCTCCGCAGAGACAAGGGAGAGAAACCCCACCGCCTCCCGACTCTGTCCCCCCCGTTTCAACCCGATCCCTTCGCCCTCCGGGGAGCCGTGGCTCTGCCGGGGCCAGGTGGATCACCAGCACCGCCGGCGCATTTGCATTTCCCCGTGTTTGTGCCGGAGTGTTGTCGTTTTCCGCGGACTGTCAGCCACAGAAATGGCGTCATCCTCTGCTGTGGTGTTGGTTCATAGTCAGTCGGTGCTGCAGACACCACCGTCCTATCATCCGTGCATTTCACCACACCGACGGGGTGTCGTTATTTGGCCTGGGAACTACTCTGTTAACTCGCCCTTCCGTGTCCAGAAGCCTGATCCTGATCCTGATCCTGAGCCCTCCAACACCACACTGGGCATTACATAAACGCCTTTAAGCCTCTGCGAATCACTGCCACGGTTTACTTTGCACACTGATATTTTTGGGAATGTGGCTCAGGAGCTGCTCACACCATTTGCGCATTACTTTAGCTCGGATCAATTGATCCAAATGGTGCCTAAAGTTTTCCCACAGCAGCTGCAGCATCGATCCACCTCAAACACAAAGTCCCTGTGTACTAAAAGAGGTTGAATGTGCAGACGGACGGTGTGATGTGACTGTGCGTAAAGTGTGCGCCTGCCGCCCAGTCCTCCATGGCATCCAGCAGTGAAGCAGAACAAGTGATGTCATCATAATAGAACCTGTGTGGATGTTGTTGTTGTTGTGGCAGGCTGAAGTTGGACTCGTCTCTAAGCCTTAACTTCTTCTTCAACTTCTACTTTCAGCCTCAGATTCGTTGCACTGGTCACCCAGAGGACTCATAGAGAGATGAAGGTACGTTCATTCATTTATTTTTTGCTGCTCACTGCTGATCATCAGGTTCATCCAGACAAAGAAAACTGGAGCGTGTGTCATCTGCTCATGTCAGGGCTGGGCAATAACAACAAAACAAACATCTTTCTCATCAGGGCCAGATCCAGCTGTGACACGGGGACACATTTAGTTTAGTTTAGTTTATTTGTCTCAAACTTTGAAGTAAAAAAAAAAAGAAAGAAAAGCAAAAAATCAGTTACATATGGTCCCATCACCGGTCATTAATCACAGAAAAAGTAACAAAGCACAATAAATTTAACATAAATATACATATGTATCAACTCATAATACACAGTTTGAGAAGGGATAGAACCAAGCCAAAGCTGATCCAGTCCTGCCCCTTCCGTACTTTCAGTGTCAAATTCTTAACCAAATAAATTTCCTTCATTGGCTATCACGTTAAAATAGATAAAAAAATAAATAACTAGTTATAGCACCTTTGTATTGGTTGTATCACCACTCTGCAACCATTCTGCCAAGAAATAAAAAATAAACAAATAGAGAACTAAACTGTGCAGGGTATAAGTAAACCCCAAACTTCATATAAACCCATCAAAAATAGAACAAATTGCAAAAACAGTAATATGAAAGTGCATGTTCTGTTCAGTAGTGTCTGTGTTTAAACTAAATTACTAATCTCCATGTTTAATACATGTATGAATAGGTCTCAGTAAGTACTTTCACATGACACATGCTACAATTTACAGAAATACAATTTATGGGTAAAAATACTTAAATTCCTGCTGTGTGACACAGGGACTCAAAATGAACTGGATTTTTTTTTTTTATTCACTTTATTCAAATGTCCAAAACATGTTGTTCCCATCATAAATGGATCCTAAAGGAAACATAGGGCTTTAGATCTCATGTTCAACTACAATTGGGATCAATATTGGATCAAAATGTGTAAATGATCAGTTTTGATGAACACAAATATGTTGTGACATGGGGACAGGTGGGAACTGGGACAGAGGGACAGCAGTTTGGACCTTTGTTCAGTATCACAATAAAAGACTGATACATAGCAAATATTATTATTATTATTATTATTATTATTATTATTATTATTATTATTATTATTATACTTAACAGTGCATTTACATATTTGAGTCCTTTTTAGGTTTCATTTTGTATTGATTATATCTTTTTTTTTCTACAAGTGATACTGACATTTAATGGACATGTAAACAGTTCCATAAAATAGAGTTCTTAAGCTAAAAATGAGCCCATTTGAGAAATTATCGGTGAAACTTTAATTTTTGACACTGATGTTCATTTTGGCTGGATTTGGTCTGTTATGAAATATTACTTATTATGTGTTAAATCATTGTTATGCCTCTAAAGTGTAAAGGTTGTGTTTTGAGTCTGAGAGAAAGCTGAACATTTCTGGTCTTAAATTATTCATGAAGGATGCAATAAGAGGAGAATGGTGGAGTGAAACAAGAAAAAACACACACCTGTTGTCTCTGATTTAGTAATTTAGTTTTGACTTTGTGTGTTTTATTTTAATAAATAAAATGAGTCCAATTTCAGATGAAATGAGGACAATATGAAGAACAGTTACATGCAGTTTTAATGTCTGCTTTATCTTCAGGACGTGACATTTAGGTATATTTCACAAATCTAGACATTGAACATTCAGAAGTATTGTAAGAGAAGATGTCTGTCACAAAATATAAGAGGAAAATAAAGTAAAATAAACTATCAGAGCATCTTGTGAGAATGTGAACAAAATAAGCCTTTAAGTCACAAAATGCACCTGATAAGAGTGTAAATGTTTGTGTTGTGATCTAAAATCGTGCTGATCCTCATCCCAGCCCTGATCCATGTGCATGTGTTCATCCTGTTTCTCTTAAACTGATCTGAAACGTCTGTTCTGGTCCAAGTGTTTGGACTCATCCATTCATCTGATGGAGTTTCCATGGGCTTCAGCTGTGTTTGTGAACATGTTTTGACCGCTGTCATTTTACCGTTACGTTTTATTTAAAGTGCTCTGTTGGTAAATGATGATGCGAGTGTGGATGAAGCTCCATGGGGATCAGAGTGACTTTTGTACAACAACAGTGTCTGGATACTTGAACAACACATGAACATCTGAGGAAATGATGAGTTAAATCCACAGTGTGTTGGAGTTCTGCTGTGTTTTCATCCACGTGGAAACAGGATGTGATGTGAACTAGTCTGATTGTTTCTGGGAGTTTTAGTGGATCATAGTTAGGTGTGGAAGGTCCAGGGTGTCAGATTTAGGAGGATATGACACAGATATAGACTGTAGCATTAATGTTCACTATAGTTTTCATTAGTATTTAATGAAATTTGTTTTATTGTTTCCTCAGAATGAGCTGTTTATTAGAGATGTGGACACATTTTATTTTAAAGACATTACAATAGAATAAAAATGAGAAGCTACTGAATGTTCGCGTGTTTTTATAATGAAAGCTGAGTTTTAGGTTTGTGATGTTCAGGACACAGATGTTGGAGATGAAAGATGCAGCTGGTTATATTTGAGATAGAACATCTTCTAAATAACAGATCTCAGATTAGAATCGTTTTGCTTTTGAATCATGGACCTGTGGATTACATCACATGACCAGTGAGAACCAGGATCTGCAGAATCTGTAACTACACATGAACCAGTGGATTTGACCTAAAACCTGACAGTTCTACATGTGTTTACTTGAGGATGTAAACCTCATATCCATGATGTGTTTCTAATAAACAGACCACTTTATTCTCAGGGAATATCTGTGATTTCTTTTCTTGTAAATTTACAATGTACTTTATTCCAGAACGGCAGTGTCAAAGATATGGCCCGTGAGCCAAAACCAGCCCGCCAAAGGGTCCAATCTGGCCCATGGGATGGATTTGTAACATGCAAAAATTACACTGAAGATATTAATCAGTTTAGTTCAGGTTCCACATTCAGACCAATATGATCTAAAGTGGGTCAGACCCGTAAAACAAGAACAGAATAAACTATAAATAGTGACAACTCTGACAAATAGTAAGAAATTTGAATTTTTCATAGTGCAAAACAGTTAAATTACAGTATGAAAATATTTGCATCTACAAACTATAGTTTAAAAATGTTAATATTAACAACCTGAAATGTCTTAATATAATTCAGTGTAATTGTACCAATATTCTGTCTGTTATTAAATGTTTCGTTTATTTTAGATCCACTGTGATCTGTATCTTATAATGAACATGTGGAAATGATAAACTGAGGCAGAATACTGGTAAAATTACATTTTGATTTTTCCTGAATAAATTTCAGGTTCATGTTAATCACATTTTTAAAGGATAGTTTGCAGATGCAAATATTTTCATCATGTAATTTAACTTTTTTTCACTGTTTTTTATTATTTTACTGATCTGGCCCAGGTGAGATCAAATTGGTCTGAGTGTGGAACCTGAGCTAAAGTGAGTTTGACAGCCCTGATCTACAACAGTTGGAGGTTTTTTCTCTACTATTCGTCCCATTCGTGTGGATATAATGTGGTCATTACATGTTTCTATAAACCACAGATACATCAGAACTTGGTGTTTCTGTGTCAATAAAACTCATACGACATAAGTGTAGATTAACTTCACAGTCGACACGTTTACATGGACTTGAGTTAAGTCTGACCAAAATAAAAACACTTCATGTGAACACGACAGTCTGAATATTCAGACCCGATCACACTGAATGTCCTTCTTATGCAGACGGGTTCTGCCAGTGGTTGATCTAATCGGTGTCCTGTAAACATTTCCTCTGAAGTTTCATTCATTTATTTTGAGTGAGTAAGCATTTTACAACACAAATGACAACAGTCTTTGACAATACAAACACATTCAACAGAATACAAGTTCAGTATTTCAAATCATACATTTACACTCAAAAAGGAGTGAGAAGAAGAAAACTGATTTAATTCCACCCCCATTTCTCATCAATAACTGAACATAATGAAGTTTCAAATACTTCCTACTGTCTTTAAACTTTAAACCTGGACTATGAACAAATAGGCCGATACCAGATTAGAATAAAGTCATCCAACAGTATTTACATCATATAAACAAAATTTGCGTTAAAAAAAAGGGGAATAATGTACATTAATGGGTGTGTTACCATGGGTAACAGTTAACTGTTGATGTACATCATGATGATAGATAGTTACATAACAACCAATGGCAAACAAACCTACAATTTCACTAATGGTGTAGAACAGCACAGACCAACAGTTGAAGTTTAGGTGTAAATGATCCATACGTCACATGTCTGTTACATCAGTCATACGCAGACGTAACTTATTTACAACTTTACAGCAGCAGGTGGAAGAAAAAAGTCCCAAATATTAGAGGAAGAACTGAAATGGTGATTAAAAGCAGAAATACACCAACACAGCAGCGTTTGTTTACATCAGAACTCACTGCTTCTTCTTCTTCTGTTTCATTAACCCTGTGGTATCTGCCCATAGTTGTCCTTCGAATCACCTTAAAGAATCACCTTAAAGTCCATAATCTGCACAGAACTGCAGTGATGTCAGAAGGTTTTTCATACTATTTGGCTTTTTAAAAAAGAAGGTTTTTTTTTTTTTACATATTTTTTGTATTTCATCAACTTGAGCCATAAAAAGATACCAAATACTGAATAACTGTCATATTTGTAACCCTTTAAATGCCATGTTTATAATGTAGACAAACCACATTTTTTGATGCAAAGAACACAATTAAAAAAAATTCTACATATAAATTAGTTTATTTATTTATTTTTTTCCTCCTGTCATATGTCAATGATTAACACCAACATTGGTTCTTTTACTTTATTCTTTTTGGTTCTAGACCAGATGTTAAATGTGTTAGTGTGTATTTTATACTCACTTGGTAGAAGGGTGTAAGTGTAGGAATTCAACACTGTTTATTATGGGGTGGTTTTAGTGGATGGATCAGAATTTAAAAAATCATCCAAAAATGAACAACTGTTGAATTCAGACCTAAACAAACTGTAAAAAAAAAAAAAAATCTGACATTTTATAACATGAAGTTCAAAGTGTGCATGATATGCTCACCCAGATACTGTTTGGTTAATGTCAGATGATTTTGCACATGTGAAAATGATTTATTCTGTTCAAACATCTGATGCTTATAAACAAACGTCATAATCAGATCAACCTCTTCTGGGTCCACGTAAACAGTAAAGTTCGGATCTGAATTATAACAGACACTGACCTGAATGACAGACTTCTGCTTATTATCGTCACCATCTGCAGCTGGACCACTAGATGTCGCTAAACATCACACACTCAACCTTATCGTTTGTCAGCGTATGTAGAAAATATAGATTGTGGCTCTGACGAGGGCGAGTATTTTTAGTTTTTAGCTTACCGGCCGACAGGCCGTAAGCTGTTGTCATCATGCAGCGTCTGTCGTCGTCTGTAACAAAACTTTCAATCGTCTTCTTCTCCGAAACTACAATTCCAATTGAATTCAAACTTGGTATACAGCTTCTTTAAGATAATGTCAACAAAAGTTAGTGAAATTATTTGGATCCGGATCTGATTCTGGATTTGGTGCAACTTTGAAAAATTTTCCCATTATAAGAGCTAGTAAGTGGATTGATACGATAAATCAGTAAGTATCAATGATATCAAGTTGGAATTTAAATTTTTTACAGATCTGATTGGAATATGACCAAAACATGGGCTATTTCTGTAATATAATAAATACACATAACTGGGTGAGAATAAATGGCATCTGGATACATTTCCCAAAGCTTTTAATTTGGCCAGTAAGCTACAGGGCCATTGGTCCTATTTTTGGGTTTTATATTAAATCTAGAGCTTGATCGAATGCAGGACATTCTACGAATATTCAGAATCATTAAATGAGTCTCCGGTTGCTGACATGCTCCAGATGAAAAATAAAAGATGAGGTGTAGTTTTAGTGCAATTTCACATTCATTCATTCACTGTTTTGACTTTGTTCAGTGAATCAGATTCATTGGCATTACATTAATTACTTTGACATAGATATTCAGTTCAGTATTTATGTTAAAATTACTCATAAAGTCAGAAATAGTACAGACAGAACTGAATGAATGAGTCAAGGTCAGATTTATTTTCAGTTATGTCATATGTACAGCACATACAGAAAACTCTAAGGCCCATGATGCAACAGGAAATATAGCAGAAAATATAAAAAAATAAATAAAAATATAAACAGCAAGGAAAAAATAAAACATTTAGGGGATGATACAGCAATAATTATTGTTATTATAAAGTATTCTTATATTGGGATATTTGCATTTATCATCAATGTACATTTTATGTTTTTAGGGTTGAGTTTTATCACATTATCACAAATGGTTAAAATGGAGTTCAAAATGTTTCAGTCATTAGTTTAATTGAATAAAAACTCTGCACTTTTCTTTATCTTCTCTTCATTATTAAAGTGAAAATGCAAGTTTCACAACATTAAATCAGAATAAAGAAAATGAATAAAATAAACCCTAAATCTGGGAATACAGATGCTTTTCATCTTTTCTTTTTATCTCGTTATATTTTATATAAATAAGAAAAACTCCAATAACAGTTTCTTTCACTTTTATTCAGGGCAGGTTCATACGGGGGCTTGAAATCCATTTCAGTGTTGTTTTTTCAAGGTCTGAAAAGTGCTTGAAATTCTAACTCTGTGATGTGATGAATTTATTTTTAATATTAACTCAAGCCAAAGCTACTTACAGAGAGATGACACATTTTGAAAAAAAACTTTATGTCAAAGTAAATTCCCAGGTGTTCTCAGGTCGACTCCAGGTACAGTTTGATCTGAATCTGTGTCTGAAGAACGCCAAGTGACTTTCCTTTTTTCAGATAAAACTTTGTGTTCTCCTTTAATTTCTAAACTTTTTCCTATTATCAAACATAATTTTAGATGTTTACAGCATAATACAGTGTCCATCAAAGTGAAAATAATAATCCTGAGTATATGTATTCCTGTAGATATGGATTTGACCCCATGATAATGTGAAAATGACCCTTAACCATTTAGAGTTCATATACTCTGATAATTCAAAATCTCAACCACAGTCTGAAATGAGGTGACCCCAGACATTTTTTTTTTTTTTTTGCTAAAATGAATTTGTTTTTGATCATGTAATAGTTTGCTATACTATGTTTCAAATACGGGTTAATTTTAGACAGTTAAGTGACACGGTGGTGCAGTGGATAGCACTCGTGCCTCACAGACAGAAGGTCCTGGGTTCAATTCCAACACCAGTCCATGGGGGTGGGACCTTTCTGTGTGGAGTTTGCATGTTCTCCCCGTGTCTGTGTGGGTTCTCTCCAGGTACTCTGGCTTCCTCCCACCATCCAAAGACATGCACTGATAGGTTAATTGGTTAATCTAAATTGCCCATAGGTGTGAATGTGAGAGTGATTGTTTGTCTCTGTCCTTGGTTGAACTGGCAACTTGTCCAGGGTGTACCCCGCCTTCGCCCCTATGTAGCTGGGATAGGCTACAAGTGACCCTAGTGAGAATAAAGCAGGTTCAGAAAATGAATGAAGAATTTGCTAGATTAATTTATTAACTGTCGGTTAATTGCCCTTTTCCAAGGCGGGATTTGTGGTGTCAACAGTAGGGGGCGCCACTGCCCAAACTAGGCTTGATCGCTGAAGTTGAATAATGCTGCGGTTGGGATAGAGCTGAAATCTGGCTCCATCATGTCAGTGAGGCAAAGTCAGAAATGCCCATTTCCTCTAAACTGCCCCTCTTCAGATCCATTTATTTTATTTTATTTCTCTTTTGAATTTCTTTAGTTCTACGCCATAAATGTCATTGTTTGTTCTGTATCCAGTGATTCAATAAATCAGTCTTTAAGGAATATGACTTGATTTTTTTCATGAACTACAGAAACAGTATTTAGCTTTTATTCTTATAGACCCTATTGAAAGAGAAATTCAAGTTCTCAGGAAAATCGCTGCTTATCAATTAATCGTTAATCGATCGATAAGATCAACCAACTAATGATTAATGGATTAATCGATAATTTGCATCCTTAGTTCGGACCCTGCTGGACTAAAAATCCTCTTCTAATCTGGAGAGATTTCCTACATTTGACCCAGTTCTAGTGGTGATACTGGGATGTTTGTGGGTTTTTTTGTTTTTTTTTTTTTCTTGTTGCGTTAGTGATCCATAACAGACCAGAGGATCACAGACGGACAAATGAGAATGTGTTGTGTTGTTCACATCGGCGCTCAGCTTGTTGTGGTTAATTAAACCAAACCATGGTCGGTATCAGACGTGAAAACACTAGCCTCCAAATGGAACATGACATAAGGAGGTTTGTGTCGCTGCCACTCGTGTTCAGATTAGTTGGACTGGTCGTCGTGCATTCAGCTGCAGGTGATTTGTGGTTATATAATGTCACAAAGCGCTTGTGTTCTGGTGACTGTTATAAGTGAAAATGCAGTCCACTGAGCGGAGCTTTGAGGTCAAACACAAACACACCTTAGGCTGCGTTTACTGAACAAGCGTAATGATGATGAACTTTATTTCAAACATGAGTAGGAATAAAATATAAAGATGAACAAAAGGCAAGAAGACATTACAAATTTAAACAGAACACTCCAGAATATCGAAGTTAAAAATAAGGAAAGAAGGAAAAAATGTCAGTGTTCAATTATTTCATTGTGTCTGTTTAACAACAATTGATTATCATAAATGCAGCAGGAAGAAGACAAGTTTATACTATCCACTAATGAATTCATCTGACTAATATATATACAGTTCATAAAGAAAAGAATAGGACAGTTATTGAATTACTGTGAAGAAAACAAATGATACCATCCCATCAATAACCATTACTGATGTACTCCTGTTCATTAGGTTCTATATCTGTGGAAAATAAGGGTTTTATACATTTACTTAAATTTAGGATGTTTTTACACTAATATTTAGTTCCATTCTATTCCATAAAACCACACTACATCTTTTGAAGTAAATTTAGTTTCTATCTACAGTTTGTGTTATTTTCCTCTCTATCTGTGAATTATTTCTGTTACTTTGAAGTCATTTATTTGTTGCTTTATATTTTTGCTGTTTTTAAATTCCACCAGATCCTTCATTTAAATGGTTGCTGGTCTGTTCCAGATGTTATGGATGGTTTATTATCTTTTTTTGAAGAGTGCATAACAGTTGTAGGTCAGTTTTGTTGGTATTTCGTCATACTACTTTCAAACAGGGTTCTACTTTTTCACAGGGGTTTGTGTCAGTGTCTCCTTAAATAAAACCTCATCTGTGTGCGTCGTTAAAGCGCTGCCATCGTTCTCTCCCATCTTTATTTGCTGATTATGATGCCGACACCGTCTCATTTACATAAGTGCTGACAGAGGGAGGTTTCCACTTGACATTTGTGTTTAAATGTTGTGGCGTTTGTCGTGTTCAGAGCCTCCGTTTTAAACAAGAATCTGCTCAAACGACTTTGTAACGTGGATGACTTTTCCATGATGTTGACTTTAGCGCTTTATGACGCCACAGCTCATGTTCTTCATCTGCTGGTTTTCACAACGTTGCATCAAAATGACAGAAATCCCTTCAGTCTGGAGTCTCTGAGCATTAGTTTGATCATGAACCTGTTGTTGATCAATGTGAGTTTGTTCTAGTTCAATGTATTTCTAGACAGGCTTTGTGGATAAACTGGATCAAGTTACAACACTTATATTCTAGTCTTTATAGTCATTATGTGGCTGAAGAAAATGACTATAATTATTAAAATTGTCAAAAGTTGTGCATTAATTGAAAAATGACTGGATTAGTTCCTGGTTACTTTCCCTTTTGTGTCAGCTGACCTGAGATCAGTGTCAGATAGTAAACACAGACTGTACATTTATATGTAGGGCTGTGATAACTAGTCGACTAGTGGTAGTCGACAGCAAAATTAGTCGAGTATTAATTTATTCGTCAACAGGTCATTAGTGACATCATGTATATTTGTTTGAGGAAAAATCTGTATTTTATTGCTGATTGAACCTCTTGAGTATTTGTTTAACAAATTTTGTTAGTCACTGTACAGGGTTCTCACTAGGATTGTTTTCACAGCGTAGAGGCACCATGTACAATGACGCGACTTTTGTAGGGGGGTCCGGGGGTATCCTCCCCCGGCAAATTTTGAAATTTATAACTCTCTGAAACACTATTTCCTGCATTTTGAGGGGCAAATTTTGAAGAATGAAGCCAAGAAATGATGTGATATTACCCTTGCGTTTGGCGTTGCTCCTGCGCTTCGACGCAGACATGATCGTAGAAAAATATTCACTTGCATGAAATTAGGGATAATCAGATTCATACTACACGCACGCACAGGCTAAATTTTAGATATAGTTTTCCACGGGTGATCGGCCCATTTAAATAAGATAAATTGATTGAAGTCTCATTGTCAGCCAATAAGCGTAAGGCAAGTGATGTTGCCGGGCAGGCGTCAGACAATACCAAGGCACACAAAGGGGTATTGATTATATTGTTCTCATTTCCTGTCTGCAGAACTTTGCGCCAAGACAAAGGAATGTATTTTTTCAAATTCAAATCTCATTATCATTACGCTGGAGGATCGCTCACACACACTGTGATGTTCTGTTGTTAAAAGCAAGCAAAGGGGGCCCTCTGGTGGTCAGAATAAGTTGCACTGGCGTGTGTTTTGTACTTTCGGTGTTACCGTAGCCAGTTCAGACATGGGAAGAAAGTAGCAGACACGTTTCTCTCATTCTTTTTGTATGGCCAGAAAGAACGTTTGCCTGTGAGTATTTTATGTTCAGTTGTTGTGGTAATGAATAGTAAAACCTGTCTCTGACATAAACTTTTGTTGTTAGATTAAAAGACGTTGTAAATTTTAAGTCAATCTGAAGATGCTAATTGTTAGCATGTCTATGGATTTTCCCATTTATGTTAGCATCAAGCTAGTGATCTTTTCTCATTCATTTGAATGTATAATGCTGTGTTAATGTGCTGTAACAAAGAACATAACTGAGACATGTTTTGTATGTATGTTGCAATTTTACAGTGAAGTATCGAGTAAAAGCTTTGGAGAGAAGTTTTCGGCGTCCGGCTTCTCTTGAGAAACCTGTTATCTATCTGCCGAGCAAGCCGCTATACACACAAGCAGGGGCAGAATACACACAAAAAAAACACAGCTACACTGGTTGAAAGACAGCGTTGCGGGTCAAATCTCAGCGTCGGGGCCCCCCAGGGACAGCGTCGGGGGCCCCGACATTCAATGACGCTAGCAAGAACCCTACTGTAATAATTCTCCACAAAATGCACTTTTGTTTAAAGGGAAACAGTTTTTTATAGCTGCTGTAATATTTGTTGAATATTGAATTGAATATTTATTTCAGTTCAAACTTTCTTATTGATTCTAATTGTTGTCATCAAATGTTCTCGTTAAAGGAAAGAAATGTACTTTATTGCTGCAATAAAAATAAATAAGAGCCATTGTTTTTCTTATTTATTTATTTATTTGCAGTTCATAATAGTCTAGTTGTGCAGTCGTTACAATATTTGGTGACTGGTCAACTTTGATAATAGTCATTAGTTTCAGACTTATTTGTACGACACTTAAAAAACTGAATATTGCATTAGTTCCATTAAAACTGGACTTTAAAAACACATGTAAACGTGAACTCGACTCAAATCGTAGTTTTACTCATGGGACTAACACACCCAGACCATGTGATTAAACAGACCAGTTGGACCGGAACTGGACCAGGTGTTCTGACCCGGAATCCAACATTATGCATCTGATCTGTAGTACCAGTAAAGCAGACAGAGACTTCACTGTTGTCCACGGTGGTTTCAGTTTAAGCTCTGGGTTAGTGACTGTTAACTCACTATTGACTGTTGTTGTGTCTGTGATGGCATAGTTTACCCCTTTAACTCCTGTCATGTCTGTGGTGAGCGATCTGAGTATGTGATTTATTTTAAATATTCATAAAAATACAAACATTTACTCAATAGGAAAAATTTCCAAATGTGCAGATAGAATAGACCATGTACTTTCCATTGACATCTGAGCATGCTCAGTTCAAACCCCCTCCCCTCATCCATGGTGTGAAATGCATCGGGTTCTGAGGAAAGTTTATGAATCCACAGCCATAAACTAATAAATCAGCCAATCAACACACGTCAACACTTGTGTGTGATGGTCACATGACCCACCGGTGGCGGTCCCTGATCATGTGACTGGCTGGTCTGTGTCAGTGGTAAATAGTCAGGTTGGTGTTTGGTTGGTCTGGTGTAGAAGCTGAAACTGGTTTGATATTATTATTGATTTTATTTGTCATTATTCAGATTAAAAAGCCAACACAGCAAACTGATGGTAACGGCATCAAATGCAACTGGATTTAGAATCATAAACAGCATGAACACATGGTGAAAGTATTAATATTAGTAGTAGTGGTAGTATTAATAGCAGTAGTAGTGTTGTTGTCTGAGCTGTACTTTTGATGAAGGCGATCAGTCTTCAGTAAACAGACGATGGTTTATGGGATCTGTGGTTATTTTTATCTAAAATTGCATCAGTCACAGTTTGTTCAAAGAAATGAAAGTAAAACATAAACTCTGCAAAAAGCAGTCAGGCTTAAATTGACCCATGCGCTGCTTTAGCTGTGCATGTCTACAATGCTCCGTCCACATTATCAGTTTATTATTAAGTTACTAATGTCAGCGTTGTCTTTATCAGGGCTGTCAGTCAGTTTAGTTCATGTATCTGTAAAGTTTGCTGAGGACCTGGTGCTCATTCACTCTGGTTTCATATTAAACCAGTTTTAGTTTTGGTTCTGTGTTTTTTTTTCTTTGGTCCAACTCTTCTGTAAAGTGACATTAGTCTGTTTTTCTGTTTCAGATATATGTTTTTCATATTTATTGGACTAATGTGGAAATCCAGTCTGAACCTGAACCTGGAATATACTTATTATCACTGATCATTGATATTATCTGGTTATGAAATGACCCTTTATATATAAGCTGAGATCTGTAGATCACAAATACATCCTTCAGCCTGTCAGTTTAGTGGAGAATGTGAAGGAAACATTTGATTAAATATGTTCAGGTGATTTCAACAATTAATTAAATATAAACCTCCAGTGTTAGAAAAGATGTAATAAATCCTGATTAGTTCCAGTAAATGGTTGGAATAATGAGTCTAGTTTTTTTTTTCAATTATTTTTCTGGTTAAAACAGTATTTTTTACGGTTACTTAAACAGATAAAACCCTTAAAATGAACAGAATCAGACTATAAGGCAGATGCACTGATTATCTGTGTGTAAAACAGAAACATTTGTTGAATTAAAGTGAGTGTAATAAACCATCTGTTAGATCTGTTAGGCGGTGGAAATCGACGTCGTACTTGAATCTCTAAACTGACCATAAATGCTCAATAATGTTGAGGTCTGGGGACTGTGCCGGCCATACGAGATGCTCAACTTCATTAGAATGTTCCTCATGCCATTCTTTAACAATTCTAGCTGTATGGATTGGGCATTATCATCTTGAGGTGAAGGTGTTTCCATTATTTTGTCCAACCCCTGTAGAATATGAAGAACACAAACAGTGGGGAAGCAGAGTGGACAACAAGCAGAACCATGTGCAGGGTTTCTCAGAGCAGCTGCAAAAAAAAAAAAAAAAAAAAAAAAACACAAAACATGCCAACACAGAGTATAATAGAGGCACAGAAGCCAGTCGGACGTTTGAAGTCTGTTGTTTCACTTTGGTTTTTGGGTTGTTGTAGTTTTGTGGCACAAAAGAGTCCACAGGTTCCTTAAAAGAAAAAAGGGTTTTATTTTTTAACTGAAGCTGGTCAACTCTAGTGAACCTGCTCCTCTTCTTCTTGCCCGTGCCTCTGTTACTGTGAGGTCACATTCACAGCACCTCAGGGAATAATGTGAGGTGTTCACAAACACTCAGTAAATTACAGTATTTGCCATAAACGAACTTTGAACATTAAAAAATGCAAAAATACATAACATGTGCGGTGCCTGTTAATGCACAAATGACTGAACAGTATTTAGTAGAAATGTCCCATGTCCCACAGGTAGTTAAAAAGCACCCCCCCTTCACTGGTCTCCCTCTTTGTACCGAAAACATACCGAACTGAAATTTTTCTGTACCATTCCACCCCTATTCTTTAATCTAAAGTGTATGACGTTACTAACGACCCGCTGACAAATAAATTAGTCATCAACTAATTTAGCTGTCGATTGTTGGTCAGCTAGTTGTCGTATATCACAGAGTTAGTTCTCTACCTTTTTGTTGGATATGAACACACATAGAATAGAAAACTTTGAAAACGGAGCCTTTGTGTCTCCTTCAGACAAACATCCGTCTGTCTGTGTGACTTCAGCTGCACTGTTTCATCATCACTTCCATATCTGTGTGTTCGGTTTAGTTTTTGAGGCATTAAGGATGTCATTTGGCGCTGTGGCATTGCCGTGGCGACTCGGGCCGAAGCACCAGCGGCTGGAATGGAGGTGACTCTGGTTTGGACAAAGAGCTGATTCACAGAGGGATTATGGGACGTGTGCGGCGGTGGGAGGCGGCTTAATGCGGGCGCTGCGTGTCCTTTTGTCCAATCCACGGCCTGTTCATGAACCACAATAAAGCAGAAAATAAAGGAACAGAAACGATATTTATGTGGATTCAGTGACGACGACGGGGTCTGAATGGGCTTTAAACACACACATGAATACTTTATAATCATCAGAATGAGTCGGACTGAAGGGAGTGTGTGACTTTAACCTGTTAATCCATTCATGTGTATCATTACTGCGTCCAATCAGATATGATCCAGATTAACCCTTTGGTGTCAGAGGTCCTTCTAATCACCTAAAGTGCCTAATCTGCGCAGCACCGTAGGAATGTCAATATTTTTCATAGTTTGTTTATAACTTTTTTTTTTTTTTTTTTTGCATTTATTTGTATTTCATCAACTGGAGCCAAAAACAAAAATACCAAATACTCAATAACTGTCATGCCTTTAACCCTTTAAATGCCGTGTTTGTAATGGAAACAAACTATATTTTTTTGACATGAAAAACACAAAACTTTTTTTTTTTTTTCCAATATTCTACAAAAAAAATTGGATTAGTTTTTCTTTTATTTTTTCCTCCTGTCATATGTCAGTGATTTACACCAACACTGGTTCATATTATTATTATTTTTGGTTCTAGGTCACATGTTAAATGTGTCAGTGTGTATTTTGCACTCACTTGGTAGAAGGGTGTTGGTGTAGGAATTAAACACTGTTTATTATGGGGTGGTTTTAGTGGATGGATCAGAATTTTTAAAAAAAAAATCATGAAAAAATGAACAACTGTTGAATTTTGACCTAAAACAAATGGTGAAAAAGATATGACCTTTAATAACATGAAGTGCAAGTGTGTATAATATACTCACCTGGATACTGGAAGGATAAAAGAGTTAAAACATAAGAATATAACATTTAGTAAAACACTGATTCAGTCCAGGAATGATCACAGTTTGTTTGTTTGTTATTAGTTTATTTGGTTGGGAACATCTGATGTAAATATTACATTGGATTATAATGAAAGTGCTAATTAAAACACACAAATAGAACAATAGAAAAACAACACAATAGAAGGTGAAAAGTGGGCAAATGACAGGGTTTGTTTCAGCCACTGTTTGAGTAAAGTTCTGAAGATGAGTAATAATAATAATAATAATAATAGTAATAGTAATAATAATAATGTTTATTTAGTGCTTTAATGCAAACGGGCCAGTGATCAAAGCTTAGATAAAAACAGAAAATAACTGTCTTAAAAGATAAATTATACAGTTATAGTGGAAATAGTTAGATTTAGACCATAATGAAAAGAAAAGAAAAGAAATTAGTGAGATTATCACTAAACCCTAAAAAGAAAAGCACTCGGAGAGTGCAGACCTCCACCAAGACAGATCTGGCCCCCCACCCCACCCCACCCCGCCCAAATCACCACCAAAATTAAATAATTTCTTCCTTGTGCCAGTATCAACATTTCCTGTACATTTCATGAAAATCCATCCATAACTTTTTGAGTTATCTTGCTAACAAACACGCACGCACGTAAACACACAAGCAAAGTGATCACAATAGGATGGTACTAAAGTGGATTTGACACATGACAGTGATAAATAAACTAACAGGATCATTGTCTTATTGTAAGTGTTGAAACTGTTCCAGTATTTATTCAGTTCCTTCATTAAACCTGTATTTTGTCCAAACATGGTTGTTCTGTAATAGAATAATAAACCCTCACTGTTTCTGCTCCATAAAACTGAACAAACTGATTTACAATCCAGCCTAAAACGTTTGGCAGTAACTCAAATGTTTCTGTTGTTTTTGCTGCTTCAGTTTTTCCCACATGTTTCTGAGGTGCATTGAATAATAATCATAAGCATTTTATACGTTTCATAGGCTTGGATTGGAAAATAAATCACATTTATGCAAACCAGTTGGTTTGTGTTTCTGCCAAAACTCTCACACATATGGAAAGAATGATACAACTCTTCACATTTGAGCACCTTTAATATGAACCATTCCAGATGATCTGAATTTATATGGAACTGATGATTGGAAAATAAATTGATGTTTTGTTGTTGATTTAAAAACTAAATTTACTGAAGAACCCATTAGATCTGATGTGTGTTTTTAAATAATGACCTGAGTGGTGATTAATGACACTGTTGTGTATTTGTTTGTATGAGTCTAATAATAGATTCATTATATTTACTGTTGTTTTCATACAGTTCACTACTGAAGAATGTGGCACAGTGATATCCAGTCAAACGGTGTCAAACAAAGGGTTAAATACTGATACACACTGGTGTTTCTGTTCATTCAGCTGTTTTATTCAGGTATTAGTGACATGAATGATATTCATGAATTTGTGACAGGTTTCTGTGACTGAAAACTCTTTAAGTTATTTTTTGTTTCATAGGTTTTTTAGAAGTTGTGAATGAAAAGGAGAACGTTTGGAGGTCTGGACCCCTCATCCCCTCGTCTCCTCACCCCCTCAGCTCCTCATCCCCCCTCCTCATCACCCTCCTCATTTCTTCACCTCCTCATCCTCCTCATTACCACCTCATTTCATCACCTCCTCATCCACCTCACCCCCTCATCCCTTCTCCTCATCACCTCCTAACCCCCTAACCTCCTCATCCTCCTCACTGCCGCATCCCTCTCACCTCCTCATTTCTTCACCTCCTCATCCTCCTCATTCCCCTCACCCCCTCATCCCCTCTCCTCAGCACCTCCTCATCCCCCTCAGCCTCCTAACCTCCGTCATCCTCCTCACTTCCTCACCTCCTCATCCCCTCTCCTCAATCCCCTCCTCATTTCGTCACCTCCTCATCCTCCTCATTTCCTCATCCCCTCACCTCCTCATTTCTTCACCTCCTCACCCCTCATCCCCTCTCCTCCTAACCCCCTCACCACCTCATCCTCCTCACCTCCTCATCCCCCCATCTCCTGATCCCTCACCCCGCACCTCCTCATCCCCTTACCCCCCCCAAAAAAAACATCAGATCCCTCCCTCTCCTCTGTTTATTGCCATTCTCATTCTTTCATATGTGCATGAATCTTCTTTTTTACTGACTGATGAACGCTGTGGAATAAACGCTGTGGAATAGGGCTGCACGATATTGGAAAAAACTGACATTGCCTTTTTTTTTTTTTTTTAACCCTGCGAAATGTATTGCGATATGAAAAAAAATACATAAAAGGATATAACAGCTGTGTGGTGCCGATGTAAATGGTCAAACAAATTAGTTGTGTTTCCTCTGGTTGTGTCGACAGGTGGAAGACACTGTCGACACAGAACACATTTTTCAGTTTTATCCTTCTGTAGCTGAAATAATTCCAGATAACTGACGATGTTATTTTTTTTGGCACCAAGTCTTTGTTTATGGTGATTTTTCTCGTGTTCACTGCTCATTTTTCAATGTTGTTACCAGCGACTCACTCCAAATTGATTAAGAACGATTGTGATTGGTGGATCACCTGTGTGCAGTGTGTGTCACATCCCTTGAAAGTAATAAGAACCGTTGAGTTCATTTGCCTCCTACATTGGCAGGACCTGTGATGTGACTATTGCGCACACTTACAGTGCAATGTCGATGCTCAAACGATACACTGTGCAGCTCTACTGTAGAATAAATGCTATGGAATAGATGCTGTGGAATAAACGCTATAGAATAGACACTGTGGAATAGATGCTGTGGTCAATCCCAGTGTGTGAGATCGCTGTCTAAGCATTAGCTTATTTTCCAGCGTTGGCTCTGAGGATGCGCCTGTTCCATTTTTCATGACTGTTGGAGTCTTTACTGAACACAGACTCATCTCATTCTGCTGCTGCCAGTGTCGCTTCACTGTATTTTCTTCTGGCGACGCTGGATGATTCAAGGCTCAGACTCAACACAACAGCGCCTGTTTGGTTTGGTTCCCCAACTAGAAAAACCAAAGACTGTTCAACTGCAGATGTGTGTGTGAACGGTGATATTTAACTGTGTATGTGTGATTTAACTGTCTGTCTGTGTGTGTGTGTGTGTGTGTGTCTGTGTGTGTGTCTGTGTGTGTGTGTATGATTTACTGTGTGGTTCAACGTCAGTCACATCAGATTCAGATGACGTTAAGAATCCTCCTGTCAGGCAGTAAAACCCAAAACACATCTGATCTCATCTTATTCTGTTTCACATCAGGTTCCTCCACCTTTACTGGTTTATCTGTGACAGCAAACACAGAACTTACTAAGAACTTATCACTTTATTATTTATTACCTCTGCCAAGTGAAACAGCGGAGGTTATGTTTCATCAGGGTCTGTCTGTTTGTCTGTTAGCAAGATAACACCAAAAGTTATGGATGGAATTAGGATGAAATTTTCAGAAATGTTGATACTGGCACAAGGGAACAAATGATTACATTTTGGTGGTGATGGGGGGGATGATCTGTCTTGGCGGAGGTCTGCGCTCTCCAAGTGCTTTTCTAGTTCTACTTGTACTTTCTAATGTGCAATTGCCTGTTTTCACAACGTTTTTAGTTATTCTGATTATTTTCTTAGCTTTTTGTCTTGTAATATGTCCTGTGTGTACATTTGCTGTTGTGCTGCTTCTAGAACCTTAATAAACTTCTAATTTCATCTAATTTCATCCAAATTGACAAAAATAAAGTCACAGTGAACAGAATTAGCAACAAAAATGATAAACCCTTTTACAATAAGGGATTCCCTCAGTTTTAAAGGGTTTGGATGCTGTGATTAGGTTTTTGTTGTCATTTCACTTTTTTTTTTTTTTTTTCATTTTAGACCTACCCTGTTATTAGTTTTAGAAAATGACAAAGTCAGTCTCCTTCCAGACCAAGTCAACACTAGCGCTGCAATGACAGGAAAAATTAATCAACACTAATTTAGTTGTCAACAAACTTTATTAGAACTGGAGTTGTTATGCAAAAATTATCAATGAAGTTTTCTCTTCTGTTCTATGTGTTTTAATAGCCAACAAAAAGGTTTAGAAATAACTTTTAGATAACTTTATTTTTAGTTTTAACTAGCCGACAAATAGTCAACAGTAAAATTTGCGGATGATAATTTATTAATCGACAGGTCATTAGTATGAGATGCTTATATGTTTAAATTGTTAAAGGAAAGGAAAATTTAGGTTATTGCTACAATATAAATAAGAAACCTTTGTCCTTTTTTTGTATGCAGTTCATAATCGGACTACTGGTAGAGGTCTCATACAGTAATCAGTATGTGTCAACTATTGAAATACGTTCATTAGGTTTCAGGCCCTCGTCAACACACCAGTAGGCATCATGCATGAATAACAGATACCACAACCCCACCACACTTGTAAAAAAGCTGATTTCTAGGGTAACATAATGTCCTTTCCATCCATTTTTTCTGTTTTTTCAGTTCTTGTAACTGCAATACAAACCCAGCGATATGTGAAATACCCTCTGACACACATCGTCGTCATGCACAGCCCTTGATTTACTGACTTTCACCGTGAGAAAAAGCAGTTGTTTGGCCCAAATGAGTGTAATTATCTCAGTGTGTTTCTGCTCCCATTCGTCTGATGGTTACATGGGTCTTCTGGCGGCGGTTTTCAGAATGGTTCAGGCTCGTTTCATGTACGAGAGCCGCAGGTGTGTTATGTCACCTCACGCCAAATCCCAGTTTCATGCCTTAATGAAGCACATGAGCCTGGGGTGTATTTTCCCACATCACTGACAGTAAATGAAAAGACAAACTGTATTAAACACTATTTACAGTGTAGTGTCCACAAACACCGTTATCTTCTACAACATCGATGCACCAGTAAACCCATGAGTTGGATCAATGACAGTGGATGGACACACTGGGTTTATATAGATAAATAATAAAGAAATGAACAAATATGAATTTAAAAAATTAGAAAATAATAGATTTAAAAAGTGCCCCCCCCCCCACAAAAAAAATTACAAAATGAAGTAAAAAAAACAATAAAATAAGCAACAAAATGAACAAAAACAAATAGTTAGCAAAATTTATAAAAATTAACAAAAACAAATGAGAAAATTCACTAAATAATAAATAACATGGAGATCATTATTGTCACTGTTACAGGAACAATGAAAATCAGTTTAGCAGCAAACACTGAAAAGTCCAAAAAGACTGCATAAAATATCACAAAATACTGATAAATATTGTCAATATCCTAAAAAACTACACAGATAAAATCCAGTGGATCCAGTGAATTGACAAAAAAAAAAAAAATCTTTGTTCTGGTTTGGATTCAGACCCTCTGTCGACGCTTCAGGGTCGACGTAAATCCCAAACTCCTCTGGAATTCTTCCTCCGTGGGTTTTGCCATCTCAGTCGGTTGAACTTTAGAAGCAGAAACATCATCTGTCACCAAGCACAAGAAACAAACAAACAAGCAAACAAAAAAAAAAAGTCAGTGTTTTCCTGCAGTCGACTGTAGGATGAATGGAATCTGATGAATGCAGGGAAATCCACGATGTGGACAAAGTCTGTGGACACGCTGGACATCAGGTGTTTGTTTTCTAATGGGTCTGGGATCCAAAACAATAATGACTAATGTCAGAATATAGTTTTATATTATGGGATAAATATCAATGCATTGGTTAGTTTGGGTTAAAGTGTTATGTTTGCTTCCAAAATGACTCACTAGTCACTTTTCCATTGAATCTCAAATTGTGTGAATATAACTTGCTTTTAAAAATTTCTGTAATGGAAAAGCGACAATTTTGCCAAAATTCTCGTTTTTCAACTAAAAGTTTTTGTGCAGGCAAGAGGTGTTTTTTTGGGTGTAGCGCAAATGTTACATCACGCAAAAAAAAAGCCCCAGATGTTGACGGACGTTACAACAAGCAAAGAGGAGTTTTATAAAAGAAACGTGTCGGTATGTGTGGACACACCAGGAATCCAAATCATTTTTTAATTTAGTATGAGATAGAGGGGTAATATATAATAATAATGAATATATCTGTAAATCAACACGATATTTACGTTTGGTCAAGCATGTTTAGTGAATGACTTCTCGTGTCATCTCGTCGATAATAAATAACAAAATCATCGCATTTGTGATTTAATGGAAAAACCCACATTACGCACTTCTGTTTTTTTCGACATTTAGTAAATATGGGTAAGTTTTGAGCAGATGTCCTGATGGAAAAAGAGACTAGTGATGGTTTGGACTTTGTTTATATCACTATTGATTTTGTTTTTATCTATGACTGGTTTAAAATGTTCTAACCTCGTAAAACAATATTATTGATGTTTTCTAAACTATATGGACATAAATATGGGACCAATCATATCTACAGCTGTAAGAATGTCGTGTTCATGTGGAGCTGAGATAAAAAAAAAAATCAGTATTTCTTTTATAAGTTTAATGGTAGATTTTTCTTCCTCATGGAGATGTGATGAAAAGTAGATGGTGAGATGTGATCGAAGATTATTTACAGTCAGAGCAGGAAAATATTATAGAAAGTTAGAGGTAGAACATTTAAAATCATAGTCATGGATTTAAAAAAGAATCAAGGTTGATATAAATTCACTCCAAACCATCTGAGTCATTTTAGAAACAAAGATAATAATTGAACCCAGACTAACCAATACAATGATATTTATCCCATAATATAAAACTGTATTCTGACATTAGTCGTTATTGTTTTGTTAGAAAACAAACACCTGGGTTCAGCAGGTCCATATAATGGATCAGTACCAGACCAACACCCCATCATCTGTCGGTGTCCACAGGTGAACAGGACTGATGTAAATGTGTTATCGGTCCGTTCTGGTTCAGTATCAGAGGTTAGGCAGCAGCTGCTCAGATAAACCATGAATGGGCCGCAGTCGAGTGTTGGACGGCGGCGGACAGAACTCGCTGTTGACTGGGGTCCAGCTGGTTCTGACGCCAGGCTGCACTAAAGACTAATGAGGTGTTTATCCAAGAGGCTCTGGACTCTGCCCCGAAGCCCATCTGTCACCAGCACAACGCCACATTGGCCTAATTCAGCTTCTGAGCACCAAAGAAGAACAGTTTCCACTGATTCAGATGATTCTGTTACAGTTTATTAACCCTTAAAGACCCAGAACATCCACCTGTAACCAGAACCACCTACTGATGTTAATGGGTAATACCTGGTGTGTGTGTGTGTGTGTGTGTGTGTGCGTGTGTGTGTGTGTGTGTGTGTGTGTGTGTGTGTGTACACATATACATTTCACAGTTGATTGTATACAGCCATGAAAAAAAATTCTTAAACCACCCCTTGTTTTCTTCAGTTTCTTGTTCATTTTAATGCCTGGTCCAACTAAAGGTCCATTTATTTGGACAAATGTAATGATAACAACAAATTTAGCTCATAGTAGTTTAATTTCAGAGCTGATATCTGTCCATTTAACATGTTTTCTTCATAAAAAACCAAAATCACTTCAGTTCTTCCATCAATATCTATGGCATTGTACTGACAAAAACAGTGCTTTAAGACATTCCATGATTTCTTTTCTGTTTTAGTCACATGACACACACAGGAGTTAGGACTTTAATGCATAACTATTGTTTTTGATGACTTTTAAAGGTCTGATAATTTTACCAATTACCAGCATTTTGGTCGTTAGTTTTACATTCATTTTATTAATAGCATTTAACACATTTAATCTGAGGAAGATCAACTTATAAATGCAGTTGTTTCTATCTGAAGACTTTAAACCTTGAATATACAGTAAACATTATAGAACCACATAATTTTTTTTGGAACAAAGTCACGTGTTTTCCTTCTTTTTCGTGAGCTTTAGTGACATTGACAGTAATGAACCTGACACAAAAATGCCGAATTAACGCTGCACTGAGCTGCATTGTCTTGGTCCTGACGTGTCCGTCGTATAAATAAAGCCTGTTCATATCAGTATAAACTCCTCCATCGTAACGTCTGGGTTCAAGTTTAAGGTGGTTTTTCCTGGTGACATGAGCATTGGTCAGGTCTGAGGATAATCCAGACATCCCCCAGTGCAGACAATTCCCACCAGTTCTAAAGCACAACCCAATCGATGCGTCCACTTTCGAGGCGTTGTTGCAGGGAAACGGGTGAAGTGTTTTAAACCCCTAAAGCCGATGCATTCATCGATCCGCAGCTGCACAGGAGGTGAATTAGGGATTAAAATTAAGATATTAGTGATCAAAAAAGGTTAGTCATTTAAAGTCAGGGTCAATATTCAGACTAACATGATCTAAAGTGGATCAGAACTAGTCAAATAATAACAGAATAACATATAAGTAATGACAAATACAAACTTTTCTGTTTGTTTTAGTGTTAAAAAAAAGTAAAATTACTTGAAAATATTTACATTTACAAACTATCCTTTCATAAAAAATGTGAAATATCTGAATATGAACAACATGAACTGTGTTAAGAAATGTACTTGTCATTTTAACATAATTTTCTCACATTTTTGTCCATTTTCATGCATGTTTTGTTATTCATATTTGTTCATATGAACTCTCATATCTTCTACTCTCAGATTTAATTTAAAAAAAAGTAAAAGTCATTAAAGAATATGAATTACTTAGGTGCAAAACAACCTAAATCTATCTGAACTGGTTACTATAGGTGAATTTAAAGCTATTTTAAAGGAAATCAATGAACTTGGTCAATGTGACTGTTTTTAAACTTGTACAAATGATTGTTTTGTAATTACGTTTTTGTATTATGTGTTGATGATGTCTGGTCTTGTCAGAAACTGTATAATGCTGCTTTTCTTGGCCAGGTCACTCTTGAAAAAAGAGATTTGCAATCTCAATGAGGCTTTTTTTTACCTGGTTAAATAAAGGATAGCTATATATTTAGAACTTTTTATTAAAAAAACAAAGCTAAGGCAAGAAAAATATAAAAGTAGATGTATTTCAGTTAGAGGGGTTAATCTTGGGAATGTCCCTGTAGATTGATTCGAACAGTCTAAAACACTAAAACTTTTAAAAAGATGTACAAATGAAACTATTATTTAAAAAAAATAGAGCTCAGGATTGACTAAAGAAAATACTTGTTTTAAAAGACTAGATCAATATTGATAGTTGAGATAAAGACATGATTTACCTTAATTAAATTGATGTTTAAAGTAATTAATGACTGAACAAGACTGCTACTACTACTAATACTACACTACTAATACTGCTACTGCTGCTAACCACTACTAATACTAATACTGCTACTACTACTATTGCTACTACTACTGCTACTACTACGATCTACTACTGCTACTACTACTACTACTGCTACTACTACTAATACTACAACTACTAATACTGCTACGGCTGCTACTACTACTAAATACTAATACTGCTACTACTACTGCTACTACTACTATACTACTGGCTGCTACTACTACTACTGCTACTACTACTATACTACTGCTGCTACTACTACTACTGCTACTATACTACTAATACTACAACTACTAATACTGCTACTGCTGCTACTACTACTAATACTAATACTGCTACTACTACTGCTACTACTACAACTACTGCTACTGCTACTGCTACTACTACTATACTACTGCTACTACTACTACTGCTGCTACTACTACTATACTACTGCTACTACTACTACTGGCTGCTACTACTACTATGCTACTATACTACTAGCTACTACTGCTGTTGCTACTACTACTAGCTACTACTACTACTACTAGCTACTACTACTCCTGCTGCTGCTACTACTACTACTGTACTACTACTGCTGCTACTACTACTATACTACTACTGCTACTACTACTACTGCTAGTACTACGATTGCTACTACTACTGCTATTACTACTTTCTACTGCTACTACTATACTACTACTAATACTACTATACTACTGCTACTACTGCTGTTGCTACTACTACTACTAACTGCTACTGAATTCTGCTGCTACTACTACTACTACAGCTACTACTACTGTACTACTACTGCTACTACTACTATACTACTGCTACTACTACAATACTATTACTATACTACTGCTACTACTACTACTACTGCTACTACTACTACTACTATACTACTGCTACTACTACTATTACTAAGTAGAGTGTTGGCCCGTGCGGATCCACTGGGTCTACATGTGGTAGTTTTTATGCTGTTGTTTATTCCGTGCATGCTGTATTGCATTATGGCCATAGCAACATGATTTGTAAACTATTGTATTCTACAATTAGTAATATCTCCCAAAATATTGGGTCCTATTAACTTACCGTTTGCACTAGTCTGTTCATTGACCAATAATACAGAAGTATGACAAACTGCAGCAGTCAGCTGTGTACGGATTTAGTGTGACACCCGAGACACACATACACCTACAGCCGGGGAGCCACTTGGCTTTCATCATATAGATAAATGTCTCCTACACTTAAGCCCCAAACTCTTTTCCCTCGTATCTTTACAAAGATCCAAGAGGAAACACTGGATTCATGAAGATAAAACATGTGGTGGTATTTGTCAGGAAGGCGTGGCCTAAAGCCTGTAAATATACGCCTCAGATCTGAATCCCTGTTGAGTAAACTCAGCTCTGCACCATGTAAACATTATCTGTGTTGTTCTCCACCACCACCACCCCCCTCCAGCCCCTGTCCCTCTGAAAACGCCACACAGACCGATGGTAAACATCCACTGGAGACAGTAGATGGAGCTGTGTGTTTGATGGAGCATCTTCACCGATTCGTAATGTACGAGTCCTTTAAGTTTTACATCCTACAGTAGATGAGGATGAAGATAAGGATGAAGATGATGAGGAGGAAGATTATGATGAGGAGGAGGAGGATAAGATGAGGATGAGGAGGGTGAAGATGATGATGATGAGGAGGAGGAGGATGAAGATGAGGGTGATGAAGATGATGAGGATGTGATGTTGAGGAGGAGGAAAATTATAAGAATGAGGATAAGAAGGAGGAGATGATGATTATGATGATGATGTATTGTTCTGTTGGCTGAGTCCACTGCTTTGGAGGGTTTCAGGTGTTGGGGTTGTGTTCAGTGGTGTGTGTGAGGTGGTGTGTGTGTTGGGGGGGGGTCTGTCTGTCCTTCTGTCTCTGTCAGTCCGTGTCTAATTCAACTGTTTTCTGTGGCTGAGTCACTGATCGGGGGGGTTTGGGAATGGTTGGGTTGTGGTTGGGGGGGTCTGTTTGTCCTTCTGTCAGTTGTGTCTAAATCCGGTGTTTTCCCGTTTTTTTATTTTTATTTTTTTCAGACTCTGGAGGAGCCCCCTACTTGACGGTGGGGGACGGATGTGAGCGCCAAGTACCGAGGGGCGTTCTGCGAGGCCAAGATTAAAAACGCCAAGAGGCTGGTGAAGTGCCAAGGTAAGGCCACACCCACACTGGGGGGTGGGGGGGTGGAGGAGAGCGGGCTGAC
This sequence comes from Sphaeramia orbicularis, assembly GCF_902148855.1. NCBI lineage: Eukaryota > Metazoa > Chordata > Actinopteri > Kurtiformes > Apogonidae > Sphaeramia > Sphaeramia orbicularis. Next base: position 51,724,215 of record NC_043971.1, read on the forward strand.
CCAAACCCAGAATCAGGTTTACATCAGCACATCATGAGTCTGAATTATTTATACACAGGGCTTTACTCAGAGTTAATTTTCTACATTTCATGTCTCTATTAAGTTTTTTTCCATATAAAATCCACATTTTATATGGATTATAAACCTGTTGAATTCAAACATTTATTTTATATGGATTCAAAGATTTTTTATTGTCTATTCACCAGATGCACAGGACAAACAGAAAAATGAGAAGAATATAGAATATGTCGTGAAACAGTGATGAAAGAAAAAAAAACCCAAAACAATATGAAATATGGAATTGGATGAAAGCAGACAAATCATTGGAAACATGAGATTTTATGTGACTTAAAAACAAAACAAACCCTAAAAAAACAAACAAAAAAACGTGCATCCTAGTAATGATGCCCACCGTTTTAATGTCCAGATCTAACATGCATATTGATTGTTTTTTAATCTGAAAATCAGGATTTGTCTGAACTGAATGTCCACAAAAATAAATCCACTAATGGACTGAAACACCCAGACCAGGGGTTATGGAGTATCCTATTTCTGAGGTGCATTAAACACATCTTGGTTGTGTTTCGGAGCAGGTCTGATGGTTTTCTCATTACTCTCATCTGTTAAACCCTCTCTACATCCTCTGACGTCGTCTGTTCGTCGTTCTGATGTTCTGATCGACACCTGTTCGTTTCATACAAACAACTTCATTTCTCGTCTCTGGTTTGTTTTTGCATTTGGTAGCGTCCACCTGTTGCTTTCCCGCCACACTAACCTCACATGCTGGTTCTGGTTTTTACTGCGTATGGGGCTGAAACCCTGATCCGGGCCCAGTCCGGTACACAGGGGGGCCTGTGGTGGCGCTGGCGTTCTGCCTGGGTCACTGATGTAGCGTGGTATGTATTTCCCGAGGACCCGAAGCATCTGTATGATACAGTTCAGACAGTACGAGTGTGTGGGAGAGGCAAAGATGGTCCTTGGTGGTTTCACCGTGGCATTTCCTGGGGCTTTCCCTTTGCATTCACCGTGGCGTTTCCCAGCGCCATTGCACTTTCAGCCATATCATCAGATAGCCTACGTTGAAAGCGCTAAATAGCATTTTTGGTATCAGTAGTTCACAGTGTATAAACTTCTTTAAAATAAATAAACATGCGACGCTTAGCCTGGCGGGGGGGCAAGAAAGGCCTATAATGCACTGGGGAATCACTGAACAAAAAAGAAAACCAAAAAAACCAAAATGACCTCCGCCATATCTGCATTTGAATAAATACCTAAAAAATATCGGTACAGCACTTTTTAATATCCATACGGTATCGTGAAATGAAATACCTTGATATATTGCAGAACCGATATTTTCTTACAGCCCTAGTTCTGATCCACTTCAGATCATACTGGTCTGAATTGGACCCTCTGGTCTGAGCGCTCCTGTGTTTGACCTGGTCCTCCATCTGCTGCTGATGGGTTTGTCTGTGGGGTCAGAGGTCACAGGTCACATGTTCCTCCTTCTCCATTTCCCTGTGATTCCTCGCCTCCTTCCCTTGCGTCTGAGCGCTGGTATCATCTGTAACTGATGAAACGCTGCCTGTGGAACCTCTCCATTCCTCCGTCTTCCATCTTCTTTAATGACCTGACATCCAAGCTGCCTCCTCCCTCCATCTCCGTTCCATTCATTGTCTCCGTCGCGCCTCTCGCTGACGTTGAATCGCTGTTTCTGCTGTTGTTCTACTTGACTCCGACTCGGCGTTTTCTTCGACAGCTGCTGCTTAACATCTTTTTTTTTTCTCCTTTTTTTTCCCCATCCCGCTCTGGTTCAGCGCTGATTCCAAACTAAATCACAGTCAATAAAAGCGAAGCCGTTTCTTCTCTGACATAATTATGTTACGTTTTACTAGTACATGCTCTGAAAAATCCCTTTAATTTCCCTCAGCAACAGAAAAGGAAGCACAGGAAGGTTCTGGGTCTGGAACATAGAGGACAAGCAGGTTCTCAGGGTTTTGGCTGCAGTCGTACTTTTCACAAAATGCAGATGTAGCAGCGTGCATGACGGCTTTGGGGTTGTTTTCTGACACACGTGGATGCCAGGTCACTATGGAAACGGGAGATTACTACAAGATGCCGAGGGTCAAACTCATTTTAGTTCAGGTTCCACATTCAGACCAATATAATCTAAAGTGGGTCAGAACAGTCAAATAATAACAGAATAACCTACAAATGATGTTTGTTTTAGTTAAAAAACCAAAAAAAAAAGTCAAATTACAAATGAATTTTATTTTAAAAGCCATTTGAAAGAAGCGTAAAATCAATGAGCTTGGTCAGTGTAACTGTTTTTAAACTTGTACAAAATGATTGTTTTGTAATTATTGATTGAAAGTTTTTGTATTATGTGTTGATTATGTCTGGTCTTGTCAGAAACTGTGTGTTTATGCTGCTTTTCTTGGCCAGGTCACTCTTGAAAAAGAGATTTACAGTCTCAATGAGGCTTTTTTTTAACCGGGTTAAATGAAGGATATATATGAACATGTTTATAACTCTAAACCATAAAAAAAACATGAATAAACTGAGCAGCCATGAAAAACATGAAATTCTTCAGAAAAACAAGCGTAATTTTAATAATATTTTGCCTCAATTTATCATTACACATCTACATTGCAACATTCAGATTACATTGGATCTACAAATACACACAACATTTAATAGCAGACAGAATATTGGTATGATTACATTGATTTATATTAAGGCATTTCAGGTTTTTTCATGGTTATTTAGATTATTCACATTTTTTCATAAACTTTTTCATCATGTAATTTTACCTTTTTCCACACTAAAATTAGAAAAGAAAAATTTGAAGTCTTAACCTGAAATATCTGAAGAAAATAACTGCAATTCTAACAATGTTGTGCCCCAACTCATTATATATTCATGTGTAAAACAACTGGAAATGTTGAGATTTACAAACTATCCTTATACAAAAAAATGTGAATAATCTGAAGAACCATTAAACCCTTAAGTTTTTTTTTTTCTTTCTGATACTTTAATGGTCCTATGTCTACATGGTCTTCTCAGATCAGCTGTCGTTGATCTGTTTGACGTTTATGGTCTGAGTTTGTTCATGTTCTGATGATGTTTGCACCCGTTCTTCATCTAGAGTCTCATGTTCCTGTTGGTTCTCATGTGACTCTGTTTTCCACAGGTGACCTTTAAACCAGACCTGTCCACAGCCGAGGTCCACGACGACAGCATCAAGGGACCTCTGAAGGTAAGGACCGGTGGACATATAGACACAGGGACGGGTGGACACAGGGATGGGTGGACATGGGGACGGATCATGAAATGGTTTAATTTCCTTTTTATGGTAAAAGTTTAATGTAATAAAAAGCTAAAATATTTCCACTGTCGTCTTTCATTCTGATTCTATCATGATTCTAATATTCTAGTTTTAAAGGGTTAACGCCTGTTTTTGTTGTTCGTGTTTGATGAAAGTACTGATGTCTTTGCTGTGATTGGACATTTTAACATGGGCGTGTCCGTCCCCAGGTCGGCGCTGTTGTCGAGGTGAAGAATCAGGATGGAGTTTATCAGGAGGCGACGATCAATAAGCTGACAGATGCCAGTATATATACAGTTGGTAAGGCCAGGACACACTACTACTGATGCTACTACTACTATTCCTCCTCCTCTCTCTTTCTCCTCTTCCTCATCCTCTTTTTCCTCCTCTTCTTCCTCTTCTACAACCTCTCATATGTTTGTGTTCTGTGAGGGGTTTGGTGTTTTTGCCACTGGAGTTTGTAAGGATACTGCTGGTGTAAAGTGTCTGGTTAACTCTTTGTTTTACAATAACAAGTATTTAAACACTGAATACGTCAAACAAAAGAAGAGAACTTCAACTTTAAACACAAAAAACTATTTGATTCTGTCTTTGTTCCTTTCAGTCCAAAGTGAACGATGCTGTATATGTTGCTATAGGAACGATGCTGTATATGTTGCTACGGGAATGATTGTGTATATGTTGCTATGGGAACGATGCTGTATGCGTTGCTATTGTAATGATGCTGTATGTGTTGCCACAGTAATGAGCTGTTTGCATTGTCACGGTAATGATGCTGTATGCGTTGTCACAGTAATGATGCTGTATGCGTTGTCACAGTAATGATGGCTGTATGGTTGTCACGGTAATGATGCTGTATGTGTTGTCACGGTAATGATGCTGTATGCATTGTCATGGTAATGATGCTGTATGACGTTGTCACAGTAATGATGCTGTATGCGTTGCTACGGTTATGATGCTGTATGCGTTGTCACGGTAATGATGCTGTATGCATTGTCATGGTAATGATGCTGTATGTGTTGCTACAGTAATGATGCTGTATTCATTGGCTACAGTAATGATGCTGTATTCGTTGCTATGGTATGTTGCTATATGCATTGCTATGGGAATGATACTGCTTTCGTTGCTATGGTAATGATGCTGTAGGTGTTGCTACAGGAATGATGCTGTATGCGTTGCTATGGTAATGATGCTATATACGTTGCTATAGGACTGATACTGCTTTCGTTGTTATGGGAAGGATGCTGTATCGTAGCTATGGGCATGCTGCATATACATTGCTACAGCAATGTGCTGTATGCGTTTCTATGGTAATGATGCTACATACACTGCTATAGGAATGATACTGTATGCGTTGCTACGGCAATGGGTGCTGTATGCGTTGCTATGGTAATGATGCTATAGATGTTGCTGTAGGAATGGATCCTGCTTTCGTTGCTACGGTAATGATGCTGTAGGCATTGCTACGGTAATGATGCTGTATGCGTTGCTATGGCAATGATACTGTACACTGTGCCTATGGGATACAGGTTATTTGTATTTGGACACTTTACAGCGTGTCCTTTATTTTTCTGGAAGAGCTACTTCTTTGTTGTTTGTTTGAATCCCCCACAGCACCCCCTACAGTATAACAGTGAAAACAGGGTGGACAGATAAGTGCAGTCAGAGGTGGGAGCAGAGTTCATATTTCTAAAACAGTGGGTGGAGTTAAAGTGCAGCAGGTGGTTGGTGTGGTGGCTGATGGCGGCTGTGGGCGCCGTCATCTCTGCAGCTGCTCGGGGGGGCTTTTCCTCGTCTGGAAATGCTCGGTTTGGCACATTTTCACTCTTCCATTCATCAGAAGCAAAACAAGTGGTGTCACCGTTAAGCTGCGCCGAGTGTTTTCCTCGTATTGTTGTTGTTAAAACGTATTTGAGCAGCTGATAATGGAGCACACGTGTAAGTCACAAACGGGTTATTGTGTTTCAAGTGGAAGTGAACCCCCACTGTGGGTGGAGCTCCGCCCACTGGACTGTGGACTTTACTCCAACTGAGTTTCAGACTCCAGCTCATAATGAACCCCATCGGTCCGGATCGGATGGAAAAAAACACAGGTTCATTTAGATCTGACCTAAATATAGAAGTGGAACCAGAAGGCACATATTTAGATTCAGTGATGTTAAACGGTGGGGTCAAACATACGGCCTGTGGACCAAACCGGCCGCTAAAAGGGTCCAATACGGGAGGGAGGGCGGATAGACTTTATTTCGAACATAAGTAGGCATAAGAAATGACCAATTTAAACAGGACCCTCCAATATATTGAAGGAAAGAAATCAACTAAAAAAAGAACAAAAGTCACATAATATAAAACTATTTCATTGTGTTCTTTAATAGTTCAGGGTTCCATATTCAGACCAAAGTGGTCTAAAGTGGATCAGAACCAGTAAAATACTGTCATAATACCTTTAAATAACGACAAATACAAATATTGCTCTTTGTTTTAGTGTAAGAAAAAATAAGTAAAATTACATGAAAGTGGTTTATTAAACTATCCTTCATAAGTAATATGAATAACCTGGCATTCTTCAGAAAAAGTGTAAAGTAACCAGTATTCTGCCTCCGTTAATCTTTTACACACGTACGTTATAATAACTAGTGTGTTGACTCATGTGGATCCACAGGTTCTAGATGTGGTCGTTTTCTGCTGTTGTGTAATCATGCATGTTGTACTGCAGTTGTCCAGCAGTCATTGCCAAAGCGTTCTGGCCATAGCAATGTGATTGTAGGATATTGTATTAAAAATGACTAATATCTCCCAAAATATTGGTCCTATCAACTTTCCGTTTTCATTAGTCTGTTCATTGACCAAAAATACATAAATATGATAAACTACAGCAGTCAGCTGTGTACGTAGTTAGTGTGAATCCCAAGACACACACACACACACACACAGGCCACTTGGCTTTTATAATATAGAAAATGGATTAGATTTCTGTAGCGCTTCACATTATTGATCTATTATTCACTCTCTTACAGATCACAGTGGATCTACAAATACACCAAACATTTAATAACAGATGAAATATTTTTTTAATAAGTTTCTCATAAGAAATTTCAGGTTTTTTATAGTTTAGATTTTCACATTTTTTGTTAAAGTATGATTTGGTAATGTAAACATTTCCTGTTGTAATACACATGTATATAAGAGGATATGTGTTAAAATTTAATATTGTTATATTAAAAATAATATAATATAGTTAAAATTGCATCTATTTTTCTTTAGATATTTCAGGTTAAAAATCCAAATGTTTTTGTTTTTTTTTTTTCATTTGTTTTAATGTGTAAAAAAATCGTCAGTGGATGAAAACAGTGTCCTGACGTCACTCTGACAGAGGTTTCCTGCTTCGTTCTAATCTCTGATGTGGGTGTGAACTAAAACCCTGCATTAAACGCCCCCAGGGCTGTCACATGATCACATGATGCAGCACGGAACCTGCCCACTTCCAGCCCCGCCCACCCATAGTGACAGCGCTGTTACAGAGTCATTTAATCACGTCTTCACAGCCTCCATTGGATCTGTGGTTTAGAGCTGGACAATAATAAGCATCATGTTCTTCTAATGTTAGACAATTTATGACTTTAATCTGTTTCCTGGTGACACGAATGAAGACGAACCCAGTGAAAAATCCTCTTTACTCAACCATGTGACGTATATTACACATTAAAGTGCATTGTTAGCACAGCAATAACAGTTACAGAAGAATAATGTTGATTTTTGAGAATTTTTCAGAAAGCAGAATCTCATTAATCTGATGAACTGTGGTCTGTGATTCTACTAAATTTAATTTTAGCCAAATATTAATTTCAATAAAACAATAAAAACACCAGGTCGATATATTTAAACTAAAATGGTTTATAATGGGATGGTTTAATGGATGGATCAGAATCTAAACAATCATGAAAAAATGAACAAATGTTGCATTCTGACCTAAACATTTAATATAAAATAATCTGACCTTTAATAACATAAAGTGTAAAGTGTGTCGAATAAACTCACCTGGACACAGGAAGGATATGGTAAAGACCCAGAGGATCCGTCTGTAAGGGTCTGTTTAGGATCCACCACCTGTTGTGGTGCTTGACCTTTGACCTGTGTACTCTGGTCTAAGTTCTGTTTCTCATCCACAGTGTTCGACGACGGCGATGAGAAAACGCTGAGGGCGTTCGTCTCTGTGTCTGAAAGGAGCTCGACACTTCGCAGAGAGTGAAGTAAGTCTGGTCCACAGGTTTAACACTGGCATGGGTTCACTGGGACCTGCAGGGACCACATAGACTACAAAGACCGCATAGACCACAAAGACCACATAAAGCACGTAAACCACATAGACCATGTAGACCACATAGACCACATAGATCACATAAACCACAAAGACTGTGTAGACCACATAAACCACAAAGACCATGTAGACCACAAAGACCATGTAGGCTACATAATCCACAAAGACTACAAAGACCATGTAGACCACATAACCACATAGACCACGTTCGACAGCACTGGTGCCCAACATATGGCCCATGGGCCAACACCGGCCCACCCAAGGGTCCTCTCTGGTCCACGGGATGAATTTGTAAAATGCAAAAATTACATTAACATAAATGATGTTAAAATCTTTTTAGTTCAGGTTCCACATTCAAACCAATGTGATCTAAAGTGGATCAGAACCAGTAAAATAATAATACTGTATAATAAACTATAAATAATGACAAATACAAATATTTCTGCTTTAGTGTAAAAAACTAAAATTGCATGAAAGTGTTTACATTTATAAACTGTAAATGTGAATAATCTGAACAGATATAGAATCAGTATATTGTACCAATATTCTGTCTGTTATTAAATGTTGTGTTTATTTGTAGATCCACTGTGTCTGTATGTTATAATGAACATGTAGAAATGATAAACTGAGGCAGAATATTGGTCAAATTACACTGATTTTTCTTAATAAATTCCAGGTTCATGTTATTCATATTTTTTAAAGGATAGTTTTGGGGATATAACCATTTCCATCATATAATTTTACTTTTTTCACCATAAAACGTATAGAAACATTAGTATTTGTCATTATATTCTGTGTTCTTCTGTTGTTTTTCCACTGGTCTGATCCACTTTAGATCATAAATTCCATCACTGTTGTGTGTAAATGAGTCCCTGTGTTTTTGTGGCCCTCAGACCCTGGACCGACTCCCCCTCACCAACCCTGAACACTTTGGAACGCCGGTCATCGGGAAGAAAGGCAACCGCGGCCAGCCGCTCCAACCCCATGTGAGTGTTTTTACCTCCAAGTGTCTCCGTCTGATGCTCACTTTGGTTTATGACTTTTATTCACAGTTCGCTCCTCGTCATCGCCGTCGTTGTCATTGCCGTTACCATAGCAATTGTAGCAGCATGGTTATTTTGTGCATTTATCACCTGTTTTGGGTCGAACTTCAACACAAATGCAGTGGTTTGTCTTTTTGTCTCTGAATCTCCTCATCATGACCTTTTATTCTGTTGAAATCACGTCTCCAGCATCCTTATCGCTTGTATTCCAGCTTAAAAAAAAAAAAACAATAACCGATGACACTAAAACCTAAAGTGTTTTTTTTTTCTGTTTCATCTCTGTCTGAACTCAACTGTTTCTCGTTTCCAGTCAAGAGGAGGAGCTGTCGGCATCGTCCAGCGAAGAAGATGACGGCGACCAGCGGCAGAACGAGGACCTGTTCGGTAAAGTCGTCTGCGTGACGCCGTCGCTGCGGGAGACAAGAAGAAGACCACATGGTACCCCGGCACTGGTGAGTGAATCCGAACCTCCCGTTAAGGCATTTTCTTCTCATCAGATGCACAGATGGAGTAAAAGAGCTCCGATCACAGAAACATCCAAGTTAGTTTGTTCCAGAATCATCAGTTTGATCCTTTAACCCTGAGGTCAAAGTCAGTTTAGTTCAGGTTCCACATTCAGCCCAGTCGGATCTGAAACGGACCAGACCATAAAATAATAACAGAGAGAACAGTGAAACTACATGATGAAAGTGTTTACGTCTGCAAAGTATCATTAAAAATATGATAACATGAACAACCAGAGTATGAATTACAAACCATCCTTTAAAAAAAACATGAATAAACTGAACAACATGAACGTTATTAGAAAAATAAAAGCAATTTAACCAATATTCTGCCTCATTTAGCATTTATACATGTAATGGAATATCAGTTAATGGGTCATATTCAGATTATATGACCTAAACTGGAATAATAACAGAAGAACCCAGAATATAATGACAAATACTAACGTTTCTATATGTTTTACATAGAAAAAAAGTAAAATTATATGATGGAAATGTTTACATCCACAAACCATCCTTTAAAAAAATGTAAATAACATGAACAACCTGGAATTTATTAAGAAAAATAACAGCAATTTAACCAATATTCAGTCTCAGTTTTATCATTTATACATGTAATGGAATATCAGTTTAATGGGTCATATTCAGATTAATATGACCTAAAATGGATCAGACCAGTAAATAATAACAGAAGAACCCAGAATATAATGACAAATACTAATGTTTCTATGTTTTACAATGAAAAAAGTTAAATTATAATGATGGAAATGTTTACATCCACAAACTATCCTTTAAAAATATGAATAATGATCTACAAATACACACAACATTTAGTAACAGACAGAATATTGGTACAAATACACTGATTTTTTCTTTAAAAAATGTTTGTTTTTTTATGGTTACTTAGATTATTCACATTTTTGTAAATGTTTCATCATGTAATTTAACTTTTTACACTAATACGGAAACAAAAGAAAAAGTTGGAGTTGTAACGTGAAATATCTAAAGAAAAATAAGTGTAATTTTAACAGTAGTCTGCCTCAGTTTATCATTTACACATGTTCATTATAACGTACAGATACAGTGAATCTACAAATACAACAAACAGTTAATAACAGAGTATTGGCCCAATTACATAGATTTTTCTTTAAAAAATTTAGTTTTTTTTATGCTTACTTTGTTCACATTTTTTGTAAATGTTTTCATCATGGAATTTAACTTTTTCACACTAATACAGAAAGAAAAGAAAAATTGGAGTTGTAATGTGAAATATTTTAAGAAAAAATACATGTAATTTTAACAATATTCTGCCCCAACTAATCATTTATACATGTACATTATAACGTACAGATATAGTGGATCTACAAATACACAAAACATTAATAATAGACAGAATATTGTGCAATTACACCCATTTCAGGTTTTTCATTTAGATTATTTACATTTTTTTGTAAATATTTCCATCATGTATCTTTACTTTTTCACATAAAAAAAATTAGTCATTGTAACCTGAAATATCTTTTTAAAAAATAGGTGCAATGTTAACAATATTCTGCCCTAACTCATCTTTTATACATGTATATTACAGCTGGAAATTATTACATTGACAAACTATCCTTTAACAAAAATTTAAATAATCTAAACATAAAAAAACAAAAAATTCTTCCGTAAAATCAGTGTAATTGTACCAATA